>NW_027189155.1:1489640-1544640 GCF_040958095.1 Procambarus clarkii | reverse complement strand
GTCTCCCCCGGTGTTCGTGAGACAAGTAGCCGTCTACACCTCTGGCTAGCGTCGTCTCCCCCGATGTTCGTGAGACAAGTAGCCGTCTACACCTCTGGCTAGCGTCGTCTTCCCCGGTGTTCGTGAGACAAGTAGCCGTCTACACCGGATTCACGAAATATTTATATTTTCGACACGCTATTCTTAATTTGTATAGATAATATTTAGCGGTATGCAGTTATTATTCCTTTCTTTAGGATCATGTTGTCTTTCTTGAATAGTGGTTATATCTTAGTGTTCTTATGAGAATGTGGATTTTCTCATGTTTGGATTCAGACGCCTATAGTGTCGAAAACGGCTCGGATTGCAGTTGTTGTTGTTGTTGTTAGAGGAGGAAGCCTCGTGGATCTGTTCTATATATACAGCTTAGGTCGACTGCTAGCAGCCGTGGAGTGAGGACGTTTACCGACCCTCCGTGGCTGTTGGAGTTGTTTACTGTTTTGGTCGCCAGGTGTTGTGGGCGTCTCTGCCCTACCAGTTTTGTTGCCTGCCTGGCTGCGTTGACGTGGCAGTTCTGACATGGGGGCCATCTTCCTCCTGTTCAGCGTGTGAACTCCGTGGGCCTGGAGTTCACTTGTAAGGCTGGTTATCCGACCATCGAGATGGTGATGTGTGACATGCTTCGTGTCCCGGTGGAAGCTGTTTACGGTGTGGAGCTAGTTACGGGCGTGGGGGAGGACGAGTACCGGGACTTCCTCCGTCGGTACGGGGGGCGTACGTTGCCGTTGCCAGACGATGCCGGCTCTGTGGCGATTTCGGACCGCAGTGGTGCCCTGACTTATGTCAGTGTCCATGGTGCGCCCCTGGAGTTCCCTGATGACCTCCTCCGGCGTTACTTCGGGGGTTTTGGTACTGTTGTCAGCGTGCGGGTGAACACGCTCTCCTCGGGGCGGTATGCTGGGAGGCGTACAAACATTCCCACGTTGGGGATGCGCCTGCGGTCGGATATACCTTCTTCTGTCCGGCTTATGGGGTACTACGTCCGGGTGTATTATGGCCGGCAGCCTCGTACCTGTTTCCGGTGTGGCCTGTTGGGGCATCAGGCTGCCGGGTGCTCTGCGGCCCCTGCTGCTCCTGTCAACTTGTTCCGCGACGAGGATTTCCCGCCGCTCCCTCTGGCGGCAGTCTCCGGTGATGTTGATGAGGTGGTGCGCGTCCCGTCTGCTGCTGCAGCTTCCCCGGCTGCGCCTGCCGTTCCTCCGGTTGTTGCCGTCCCTCCTCCGGTTGTTGCCGTCCCTCCTCCGGTTGTTGCCGTCCCTCCTCCGGTTGTTGCCGTCCCTCCTCCGGTTGTTGCCGTCCCTCCTCCGGTTGTTGCCGTCCCTCCTCCGGTTGTTGCCGTCCCTCCTCCGGTTGTTGCCGTCCCTCCTCCGGTTGTTGCCGTCCCTCCTCCGGTTGTTGCCGTCCCTCCTCCGGTTCTTGAGGTACCGTCGGTTGGTCTGCCTGATCCTGTCGCTGTCCCAGCTGCTCCCGTGGCCCTCCCTGGAGCTCCCTGTGTGACGTCACTGTCTTCTCCCTCGTCTTCTGATGCTGCGTCTGGCCCTGTGTCCGTGACTCGGGTCCCGGATGTGCTGGGTGCTGGGGTGACTGCGGAGCCTCCTGCTGTGTGTGGCCCGGTTCCCCATGTGGTAGAGGCTGCTGCCGTCCTGGCGTCGGTTCCTTCGGCGCGTGGTACCCGTGTTTCTGGGTCACTTACCGGCTCGGACGATATCCGGCCGGTGCCCAAACGTTCCCGGCGTTCGCCTTCTGCCTGGGCCGACGTTGGTGACTTCAGTGACTGTGGGGCTTCAGATGTTGACAGTGTGGATACGGATGCGTCGATGTCTCCGCGGTTCGTGGTGGCGGAGGTCCATGTGCCTGCCGGTGCTGGTGCCTGTGTCTCGGACGTGCCTTCGGATCTTTCTCCGCCGGGGGACTCTCCACAGTGGGGGGTGGTGGCTCCCGCTGCCAGGGATGGTGTGGACTCTGGTGCTGGGCGTGGCCTGGTGGTGACGTTACGGAAGGATGCGTGCCGTCCGGGTTCCCTGCTGTCGTCTGGTGGTGTGCCCGGGGCCGCGGGTACCCCTGTGGTGCGGGTGCTCGTTGGGGCCCTGGGGGACGTGTTGCCGGCGTCTGTGATGCCACCGGGTCACTGGTCGAAGATTGCCGAGTTACTGCTGTCTGACGGACCGGAGTGCTTTCGTGGTGGGCAAGTTCCCTTCCTGTGGGGGCGAGTGGCGACATCTCGCCTCCTGAGTACTACCATCTGGGTCCCCAGTTTGCAGGTGTTTGTTGCCCCGGTTCCGGATGTTATGGCGTCCCCGGTGGATGGACGAGACCCTTGGCAATGGGTGCTCTGGGAGGCGTTCAATGTAAGGTTCCCGCGGGCCAAGTTCCCGGGCAAGTTTGTGCTCTGATTTCTTGTGTGTTTGCTCTATGACGTGCTGTGTGCCCTTCTGGCTGTTTGTTTGCCCTGTTATATTCTGTGCTTCTGCCTCTCCCTTTGTGCGTAGCTTTGTCGTGTGGCATATTAGTTTCTAGTGCTTGGCGTCACTCGTTTCGCGTTTTGGCTTGGCGTTTCGCCTTTTCTGGCTTTGCGATTCATCCTTCACGGGTACGCCGGGGCGCATCCGATCCCACGATCGTCGTCGCCCCTAACTCAACAACAACAACATATATACAGCTTAAACCACGTGGTCTCTCTTCCTTCCAGTCATCTGTAGATATAAACCTACAATTCCTGTATAACAGGCTATGTGTTTTGTTTACATATATGTGTGTGTGTGCGTAACTACCTAAATGTACTTACATGACGAGAGCTACGCTCGTGGTGTCCAGTCTGGATTTATATTACAATAAATGTATAACTTGAGAATAATTTCTGTTTAGGACAAAGGTTCATTTCCCTGTTTGTCAGTAGGCTATCACTGAAACCGTAATATGCTTTCGGACCATCGCAAATACTTATATAACTACCGATGTGGTCTGAGAGGGAGGTTCGTGTATGCTTCCCAGTGTGTACGTGTGGGCGTACATATGTGCGGACGTACGTACGTGCGGGTGTACGTATGTGCGGGCGTACATATGTGCTGGAATGCGTCTATTACGCCCGAGTGTTTATTGATGAACACTCATGGGTTTGGCGGTGCTATGAGTCCATGGAAGGCATGAGTATGTGGGCGGCAGGAGTATGTGGGCGGCATGAGTGTGTTGGCCAAATATGAGTGTGTGTGTATGTGTACCTCACGAGTGTCATGAGGCATAGGAGCGTGGGTGACACAGGCTCGCAGACTGCACATGTGCCTGTGCAGCATACTCATATGGGAAGCATAGACGTGAGGGCAGCATACATGAGGGCTTCATACACACGTCACACACACACCTGCTAGCGGCATACAAGTGTGTGTGAGGCACTCAGATGTAGGGGGGGGAGGTGAGTGCCACTGGCCTCAGATGGCAGATGAGGAGATATGAGGAAAGGGCAGATGAGTGGGGGGTCCTGGAGTGAAGAGGCAGGTGGATGAGGATGAAAGTGTAGGTGGATGAGGGGGAAGGGGAGGGGGTGAGGGGAAACTACTGTGGACCCTCTCACCTGCTGACATTTCACACCAACCTCCACCCACTCACTCACCCCTCTCACAGTCCATTCACTCTCACTCACCCTCTCTTACAGTCCAATCACTCTCACTCACCCTCTCTCACAGTCACTCACTCTCACCCTCACAGTTCACTCACTCTCACTCACCCTCTCTTGCAGTCCAATCACTCTCACTCACCCTCTCTCACAGTCACTCACTCTCACCCTCACAGTTCACTCACTCTCACTCACCCTCTCTCACAGTCACTCACTCTCACTCAACCCTCTTACAGTTCACTCACTCTCACCCTCACAGTTCACTCACTCTCACTCACCCCCCAAAACCACATATTTCTAAACACGCAGCCTCATATGCCTCATATTTTCACGCTAAAGCTGTTTTTGCTCCTTCACGCTAAAGCTGTTTTTGCTCCTTCACGCTAAAGCTGTTTTTGCTCCTTCACGCTAAAGCTGTTTTTGCTCCTTCACGCTAAAGCTGTTTTTGTTTCTTGACGCTGAAGCTGTCTTTGTTTCTTGACGCTGAAGCTGTTTCTTCACGCTAAAGCTGTTTTTGTTTCTTGGCGCTGAAGCTGTTTTTGTTTCTTCATGCTAAAGCTGTTTTTGTTCCTTCACGCTAAAGCTGCTTTTGTTCCTTCATGCTAAAGCTGTTTTTGCTCCTTCATGCTAAAGCTGTTTTTGCTCCTTCACGCTGAAGCTGTTTTTGCTCCTTCATGCTAAAGCTGTTTTTGCTCCTTCATGCTAAAGCTGTTTTTGTTCCTTCACGCTGAAGCTGTTTTTGTTTCTTCATGCTAAAGCTGTTTTTGTTCCTTCACGCTAAAGCTGCTTTTGTTCCTTCACGCTGAAGCTGTTTTTGCTCCTTCACGCTGAAGCTGTTTTTGCTCCTTCATGCTAAAGCTGTTTTTGCTCCTTTATGTTAAAGCTGTTTTTGTTTCTTGACGCTGAAGCTGTTTTTGTTCCTTCATGTTAAAGCTGTTTTTGTTTCTTGACGCTGAAGCTGTTTTTGTTTCTTGACGCTGAAGCTGTTTTTGTTTCTTGACGCTGAAGCTGTTTTTGTTTCTTGACGCTGAAGCTGTTTTTGTTTCTTGACGCTGAAGCTGTTTTTGTTTCTTGACGCTGAAGCTGTTTTTGGTTCTTCACGCTGAAGCAGTCTTTGTTTCTTGACGCTGAAGCTGTTTTTGTTTCTTGACGCTGAAGCTGTTTTTGTTTCTTGACGCTGAAGCTGTTTTTGTTTCTTGACGCTGAAGCTGTTTTTGTTTCTTGACGCTGAAGCTGTTTTTGTTTCTTGACGCTGAAGCTGTTTTTGTTTCTTGACGCTGAAGCTGTTTTTGGTTCTTCACGCTGAAGCTGTTTTTGTTTCTTGACGCTGAAGCTGTTTTTGTTTCTTGACGCTGAAGCTGTTTTTGTTTCTTGACGCTGAAGCTGTTTTTGTTTCTTGACGCTGAAGCTGTTTTTGTTTCTTGACGCTGAAGCTGTTTTTGTTTCTTGACGCTGAAGCTGTTTTTGTTTCTTGACGCTGAAGCTGTTTTTGTTTCTTGACGCTGAAGCTGTTTTTGTTTCTTGACGCTGAAGCTGTTTTTGTTTCTTGACGCTGAAGCTGTTTTTGTTTCTTGACGCTGAAGCTGTTTTTGTTTCTTGACGCTGAAGCTGTTTTTGTTTCTTGACGCTGAAGCTGTTTCTTCACGCTAAAACAGTCTGTGTCTCACCCTATTATTTGTTTTGTATAACCTTTTACTTGCAAATGCTACCAATAATTAAGTCTTAATTTCCTTCAAATATATGTTTTTAAGCAATGATTATTATGCATGGCAATGGGGAAAAAGTATGGCAATAGGGTAAAAAAAGTATGGCAATAGGGTAAAAAAAGTATGGCAATAGGGTAAAAAAAGTATGGCAATAGGGTAAAAAAAGTATGGCAATAGGGTAAAAACAAGTATGGCAATAGGGTAAAAAAGTATGGCAATGGGGGTAAAAAAGTATGGCAATAGGGTAAAAAAGTATGGCAATGGGGGTAAAAAAGTATGGCAATGGGGCTCAAAATGCATGTGAATGGGTAAAACAGTGTTGCTAAACTCATGGCAATGTTGCAAACAATTATACTAAGATGGTTTTATGCTGTTGCATCTGCCACGAGCTGTGTTGCCCTCAGCCTGGACCTGCGGGGGGGGGGGAGTCTTTAAGGTCACTAAGACAGTCTTTACTAAGTCTTGGATGGACGGTGTCCAGTTCAGCCTTAAGTGAGTCAGCCTTTTGGATGACGCCAGCAGCCAGTGAGTCATATTAGAGTCGTAGATTAACGCCCATACGCACACACACAGAGCCGGTGGCCAAGTGGACAGCACGCTGGACACGTGATCGTGTGGTTACGGGTTCGATCCCGGGCGCCGGCGAGAAACGATGGGCAGAATTTCTTTTACCCTGAATGCCTCTGTTACCTAGCAGTAAATAGGTACCTGGGAGTTAGACAGCTGCTACGGGCTGCTTCTTGTGTGTGTGTGTGTGTGTGTGTGTGTGTGTGTGTGTGTGTACTCACCTAGTTGTGTTTGCGGTGGTTGAGCTCTGGCTCTTTGGTCCCGCCTCTCAACCGTCAATCAACAGGTGTACAGAATCCTGAGCCTATTGGGCTCTATCATATCTACACTTGAAACTGTGTATGGAGTCAGCCTCCACCACAACACTTCCTAATGCATTCCATTTGTCAACCACTCTGACACTAAAAAAGTTCTTTCAAATATCTCTGTGGCTCATTTGGGCACTCAGTTTCCACCTGTGTCCCCTTGTGCTAAATAGACTGTCTTTATCAACCCTATCAATTCCCTTCAGAATCTTAAATGTGGTGATCATGTCCCCCCTAACTCTTCTGTCTTCCAGCGAAGTGAGGTTAAATTCCCATAGTCTCTCCTCGTAGCTCATACCTCACAGCTCGGGTACTAGTCTGGTGGCAAACCTTTGAACCTTTTCCAGTTTAGTCTTATCCTTCACTAGATATGGACTCCATGCTGGGGCTGCATACTCCAGGATTGGCCTGACTTATGTGGTATACAAAGTTCTGAATGATTCTTTACACAAGTTTGTGAATGCCGTTCGTATGTTGGCCAGCCTGGCATATGCCGCTGATGTTATCCTCTTGATATGTGCTGCAGGAGACAGGTCTGGCGTGATATCAACCCCTAAGTCTTTTTCCTTCTTTGACTTCTGAAGAATTTCCTCTCCCAGATGATACCTTGTATCTGGCCTCCTGCTCCCTACACCTATTTCCATTACATTACATTTGGTTGGGTTAAACTCTAACAACCATTTGTTCGACCATTCCTTCAGCTTGTCTAGGTCTTCTTGAAACCTCAAACAGTCCTCTTCGGTTTTAATCCTTCTCATAATTTTAGCAGCGTCCGCAAACATTGAGAGAAATGAATCGATACCCTCCGGGAGATCATTTACATATATCAGAAACAAGATAGGACCGAGTACAGAGCCCTGTGGGACTCCACTGGTGACTTCACGCCAATCGGAGGTCTCACCCCCTCACCGTAACTCTCTGCTTCCTATTGCTTAGATACTCCCTTATCCACTGGAGCACCTTACCAGCTACACCTGCCTGTCTCTCCAGCTTATGTACCAGCCTCTTATGCGCACACACACACACACACAGTGTTGGAAGACAGAAGAGTTAGGGGGGACATGATCACCACATTCAAGATTCTGAAGGGAATTGATAAGGTAGATAAAGACGGTCTATTTAGCACAAGGGGAACAAGCACAAGGGGACACAGGTGGAAACTGAGTGCCCAAATGAGCCACAGAGATATTTGAAAGAACTTGTTTAGTGTCAGAGTGGTTGACAAATGGAATGCATTAGGGGGTGATGTGGTGGAGGCTGACTCCATACACAGTTTCAAGTGTAGATATGATAGAGCCCAATAGGCTCAGGAATCTGTACACCTGTTGATTGACGGTTGAGAGGCGGGACCAAAGAGCCAGAGCTCAACCCCCGCAAACACAACTAGGTGAGTACAACTAGGTGAGTACACACACACACACACACACACACACACACACACACACACACACACACACACACACACACACACACACACACACACACACGTCAGTTAGCCTAAATTCTCCAATATTCATTCATAAAACTGCCTCACGGGACTGCAACCTTATCAAACAAAGCTGTCTGGTATTTCTAACTGTCAACACAAATTAACAACTTAACATCTCAATCATTGCAACTGTTGATAAATAGACACTAACTAACCTTGCTATGAGATATAAATACAAGTGCCAAATTTGATTCAGAAGGCAACTCCAGCGTGGCCTAGTCGGATAGAACAAGTTCCTAATCCGGATAGATCTGCGTTCGAGCCTGTCGGAACGGTTGCAAGTACAGGGCACAGATTTCTCTGTGTGTCCCCTCCTGTAGGAGCATCAGTTTCGATAGATTCTCTGGATAGCCGAAGATTGATTGACCGACTCCTTGGAATGTGGGGAAGGGTTGAAGTCCGGGGGGCCACGGACGGATACCTGGATCCACTGACCTCGGGCAGGTCTTTCAATCCACCTGGATTTCAGGTGGGGAGAAGGGAGGCAATTTGGGTCGACACAAATAGCTTCCTGGACCCAAAACCCCTTGGATACACGGACACGGACACTCACACGGACACGCACACGGACACTCATGGACTCTGACACGAACCGAAGGTTCGTGTCAGATAATAAGAAGGGAGTTGACAATAAGATATATATGATATGATAATAAGATATGATAATAAGAAGAGAGATAAGGTTGTATAATAATAATATAATATATAATAATAATAATATAATAACATAATTAGGTTGGTTAGGTTGCTCAGGTTAGGTTGCTCAGGTTCGGTTTCTCAGGTTCGGTTGCTCAGGTTAGGTTGCTCAGGTTAGGTTGCTCAGGTTAGGTTGCTCAGGTTAGGTTGCTCAGGTTCGGTTGCTCAGGTTCGGTTGCTCAGGTTAGGTTGCTCAGGTTCGGTTGCTCAGGTTAAGTTGCTCAGGTTCGGTTGCTCAGGTTAGGTTGCTCAGGTTCGGTTGCTCAGGTTAGGTTGCTCAGGTTCGGTTGCTCAGGTTAGGTTGCTCAGGTTAGGTTGCTCAGGTTCGGTTGCTCAGGTTAAGTTGCTCAGGTTCGGTTGCTCAGGTTAGGTTGCTCAGGTTAGGTTGCTCAGGTTAGGTTGCTCAGGTTAGGTTGCTCAGGTTAGGTTGCTCAGGTTAGGTTGCTCAGGTTAGGTTGCTCAGGTTAGGTTAGGTTACATTGCTTAGGTTGGTTGGTTACGTTGGTTGGTTGGTTAGGTTGGATACTTAGGTTGGTTGGTTAGGTTGGTTGGTTAGGTTGGTTGGTTAGGTTGGTTGGTTAGGTTTCTTTGTTAGGTTAGTTAGGTTGGTTGGATAGCTTAGGTTGGTTGGTTGGTTAGGTTGCTTGGTTAGGTTGCTTGGTTAGGTTAGATAGCTTAGGTTGCTTGGTTAGGTTAGATAGCTTAGGTTGGTTGGTTAGGTTAGATAGCTTATCTATCTTAGTTGGTGGGTTAGGTTAGTTAGGTTGGTTGGTTGGATAGCTTAGGTTGGTTGGTTGGTTGGATAGCTTAGTTAGGTTGGTTACGTTGGTTACGTTGGTTGGTTACGTTGGTTAGGATGGTTGATTACGTTGGTTATGTTGCTTGGTTAGGTTGGTTGATTAGGTTGCTTGGTTAGGTTGGTTGATTAGGTTCTTCGGTTAGGTTGGTTGGTTAGGTTAGATAGCTTAGGTTGGTTGGTTAGGTTAGGTTGCTTAGGTTGGTTGCTTAGGTTGGTTGGTTAGGTTGGTTGGTTAGGTTCCTTGGTTAGGTTGGTTGGTTAGGTTGCTTGGGTAGGTTGGTTGGCTAGGTTAGATAGCTTAGGTTGGTTGGTTAGGTTAGATAGCTTAGGTTGGTTGGTTAGGTTAGATAGCTTACATTGGTTGGTTAGGTTGGTTGGTTAGGTTGCTTGGTTAGGTTGGTTGGTTAGGTTGGTTGGTTAGGTAGGTTGGCTAGGTTAGATAGCTTAGATTGGTTGGTTAGGTTAGATAGCTTAGGTTGGTTGGTTAGGTTAGATAGCTTAGGTTGGTTGGTTAGGTTGGTTGGTTAGGTTAGATAGTTTACATTGGTTGGTTAGGTTGGTTGGTTAGGTTGCTTGGTTAGGTTGGTTGGTTAGGTTGGTTGGTTAGGATGCTTGGTTAGGTTAGATAGCTTAAGTTGGTTGGTTAGGTTGGTTGGTTAGGTTAGATTGCTTAGGTTGGTTGGTTAGTTAGGTTGGTTAGGTTGGTTGGTTGGATAGCTTAGGTTGGTTGGTTAGGTTGGTTGGTTAGGTTGGTTTGTTAGGTTGGTTGGTTAGGTTGGTTGGTTAGGTTGGTTGGTTAGGTTAGGTTGGGCTGGTTGGTTAGGTTAGGTTGGTTGGTTTGGTTGGTTGGTTTGGTTGGTTGGTTAGGTTGGTTGGTTAGGTTAGGTTGGTTGGTTAGGTTGCTTGGTTAGGTTGGTTGATTAGGTGCTTTGGTTAGGTTGGTTGGTTAGGTTGGTTGGTTAGGTTAGATAGCTTAGGTTGGTTGGTTAGGTTAGATAGCTTAGGTTAGATAGCTAAGGTTGGTTGGATAGGTTGGTTGGTTAGGTTCCTTGGTTAGGTTGGTTGGTTAGGTTGCTTGGGTAGGTTGCTTGGTTAGGTTAGATAGCTTAGGTTGGTTGGTGAGGTTAGTTAGGTTGGTTGGTTAGGTTAAATAGTTTACGTTGGTTGGTTAGTTAGGTTGGTTGGTTGGTTAGGTTGGTTAGGTTAGGTTGGTTAGGTTGGTTGGTTGGTTAGGTTAGTTTGGTTGGTTAGGTTAGGTTAGTTTGGTTGGTTGGTTAGGTTTGGTTAGGTTGGTTGGTTAGGTTGCTTGGTTTGGTTGGTTGATTAGGTTCTTTGGTTAGGTTGGTTGGTTAGGTTGGTTGGTTAGGTTGCTTGGTTAGGTTGGTTGGTTAGGTTGCTTGGTTAGGTTAGATAGCTTAGGTTGGTTGGTTCGGTTAGATAGTTTAGGTTGTTTGGTTAGGTTAGATAGCTAATGTTGGTTGGATAGGTTGGTTGGATAGTTTGGTTGGTTAGGTTAGATAGCTTAGGTTGTTTGGTTAGGTTGGTTAGTTAGTTAGGTTGGTTTGTTAGGTTTGTTAGGTTGGTTAGGTTGGTTGGTTAGGTTGGTTAGGTTAGGTTGCTTGGTTAGGTTGGCTGGTTAGGTTGGTTGGTTAGGTTCGTTGGTTGGTTAGGTTAGGTTGGTTAGGTTAGGTTGGTTAGGTTAGGTTGGTTAGGTTAGATAGCTTAGGTTGGTTGGTTAGGTTAGATAGCTTAGGTTGGTTGGTTAGGTTAGATAGCTAAGGTTGGTTGGATAGGTTGGTTGGATAGGTTTGTTGGTTAGGTTAGATAGCTTAGGTTGTTTGGTTAGGTTGGTTGGTTAATTAGGTTGGTTTGTTAGGTTGGTTAGGTTGGTTGGTTGGTTGGTTAGGTTAGGTTGGTTGGTTAGGTTAGTTGGTTAGGTTGGTTGGTTGGTTAGGTTAGGTTGGTAAGGTTAGGTTGGTTAGGTTAGGTTGCTTAGGTTGGTTGCTTAGGTTGGTTGGTTAGGTTGGTTGGTTACGTTGGTTACGTTGGTTGGTTACATTGGTTAGGTTGGTTGGTTACATTGGTTAGGTTGGTTGGTTACATTGGTTAGGTTGGTTGGTTACGTTGGTTGGTTGGTTGGTTACGTTAGGTTAGGTTGGTTGGTTAGGTTAGTTGGTTGGTTAGGTTTGGTTGGTTACGTTGGTTGGTTACGTTGGTTAGGATGGTTGGTTACGTTGGTTAGGTTAGTTTGGGTTGGTTGGTTAGGTTAGGTTAGGTTGGTTGCTTAGGTTTCTTGGTTAGGTTGGTTGGTTAGGTTGCTTGGTTAGGTTGGTTGGTTAGGTTGCTTGGTTAGGTTAGATAGCTTAGGTTGGTTGGTTAGGTTAGGTTGGTTGGTTAGGTTAGATAGTTTACGTTGGTTAGGTTGGTTGGTTAGTTTGGTTGGTTAGTTAGGTTGGTTGGTTAGATAGCTTAGTTTGGTTGATTAGGTTGGTTGGTTAGTTAGGTTGGTTGGTTGGTTGGTTGGTTGGTTGGTTGGTTAGGTTGGTTGGTTGGTTAGGTTCGTTAGGTTTGGTTGGTTAGGTTGGTTGGTTAGGTTAAGTTGGTTCCGTTATTACGTTGGTTAGGTTGGTTGGTTACGTTGGTTAGGATGGTTGGTTACGTTGTTTAGGTTGGTTGGTTGGTTAGGTTAGGTTAGGTTGGTTGGGTTGGTTGGTTAGGTTAGGTTGGTTGGTTAGGATGCTTGGTTATGTTGGTTGGTTAGGTTGCTTGGTTAGGTTGGTTGGTTAGGTTAGATAGCCAAGGTTGGTTGGATAGGTTGGTTGGTTAGGTTAGATAGCTTAGGTTGGTTGGTTAGGTTGGTTGGTTAGTTAGGTTGGTTTGTTAGGTTGGTTGGTTAGGTTAGGTTGCTTAGGTTGGTTGCTTAGGTTTGTTGGTTAGGTTGGTTAGGTTGGTTGGTTACATTGGTTAGGTTGGTTGGTTGGTTAGGTTAGGTTGGTTGGTTAGGTTAGTTCGGTTGGTTGGGTTAGGTTAGGATCCTTGGTTAGGTTCCTTGGTTAGGTTGGTTGATTAGGTTCCCTGGTTAGGATGGTTGGTTAGGTTGCTTGGTTAGGTTGGTTGGTTAGGTTGGTTGGTTAGGTTGGTTGGTTAGGTTCCTTGGTTAGGTTAGATAGGCTACCAACAATTACAGGCCCTTTTCTATTTCTATTAACCTAGCCTAAACTAACCTAACTTAACCTGCAAACCTAGCCTATTTCCTAGTCAAAACAAACATAACCTAATCTAAGCTAACCTAACCTAACGTAACTAACTCCTGGATAACTCCATCATCATTTCCTCACTACTCACTAACATCATCACTTCCTCACTACTCACCATCATCACTACTCACCATCATCTCTACCCACCATCATCACTACCACTACTCATAAACATCATCACTATCACACTACTCACCATCATCACTACCACACTACTCACTATCATCATCACTACCACACTACTCACCATCATCACTACCCACCATCATAACTACCACACTACTCTTAACCATCATCACTACCTCACTACTCACCATCATCACTACCACACTACTCACCATCATCACTACCACACTACTCTTAACCATCATCACTACCTCACTACTCACAATCATCATCACTACCTCACCATCATCATCACTACCTCACTATCATCATCACTACCTCACCATCATCACTACCTCGCCATCATCATCACTACCTCACTACTCACCATCATCACTACCACACTACTCACCATCATCATTACCTCACTACTCACCATTATCATCACTACACTACTCACCATCATCATCACTACCACAATACTCACCATCATCATCACTACCACAATACTCACCATCAACATCACTACCACACTACTTAGCAACACCATCACTACCTCACTACTCACCATCATGACTACCACACTACTCACTATCATCACTGTTATCACTTCTCACCATCACCATCACTACCTTACTGCTCACCATCATCATCACAACCACACTATTCACTATCATCATCACTACCACACTACTCACCATCATCATCAGTACCACACTACTCACTATCATCACTTTTATCACTTCTCACCATCACCATCACTACCTCACTATTCACCATCATCACTACCTCACCATCATCATCACTACCTCTCTACTCACCATCATCATTATTACCTCACTACTCACCTTCATCATCACTACCTCACCATCATTATCACTACCTCTCTACCTCTCTACTCACCATCGTCATTACCTCACTACTCACCATCACTACCACACTACTCACCATCATCACTACCTCACTACTCACCATCATCATCACTACTTCTCTACTCACCACCATCATTTCCTCACTACTCACTAACATCATCACTTCCTCACTACTCACCATCATCATCATCATCACTACTCACCATCATCACTACCCACCATCATCACTACCACACTACTCATAAACATCATCACTACCACACTACTCACCATCATCACTACCACACTACTCGATGAGTAGTGTGGTAGTGATAGTGAGTAGTGATGATGGTGAGTAGTGAGGTAGTGATGATGGTGAGTAGTGTGGTAGTGATGATGATAGTGAATTGTGTAGTAGTGATGATGATGGTGAAGTGTGGTAGTGATGATGATGGTGAAGTGTGGTAGTGATGATGATGGTGAAGTGTGGTAGTGATGATGATGGTGAAGTGTGGTAGTGATGATGGTGAAGTGTGGTAGTGATGATGGTGAAGTGTGGTAGTGATGATGGTGAAGTGTAGTAGTGATGATGGTGAAGTGTGGTAGTGATGGTGATGGTGAGTAGTGAGGTAGTGATGATGATAGTGAAGTGTGGTAGTGATGATGATGGTGAGTAGTGTGGTAGTGATGATGATGGTGAGTAGTGAGGTAGTGATGATGATGGTGAGTAGTGTGGTAGTGATGATGATAGTGAAGTGTGGTAGTGATGATGATGGTGAATAGTGTGGTAGTGATGATGATAGTGAGGTAGTGATGATGATGGTGAGTAGTGAGGAAATGATGATGGTGGTGAGTAGTGAGGTAGTGATGATGGTGAGTAGTGTGGTAGTGAGGTAATGATGATGATGGTGAGAAGAGAGGTAGTGATGATGATGGTGAGTAGAGGTAGTGATGATGGTGAGGTAGTGATGATGAAGGTGAGTAGTGAGGTAATGATGATGATGGTGAGTAGAGAGGTAGTGATGATGATAGTGAGGTAGTGATGATGATAGTGAGGAAGTGATGATAATAATGAGTAGTGAGGTAGTGATGATGGTGAGAAAGTGGCGATGGTGAGCAGTGTGGTAGTGATGATGATAGTGAATAGTGTGGTAATGATGATGATAGTGAATAGTGTGGTAGTGATGATAGTGAATAGTGTGGTAGTGATGATGATAGTGAGTAGTGTGGTAGTGATGATGATAGTGAGTAGTGAGGTAGTGATGATGATGGTGAGAAGTGATGATAGTGAGTAGTGTGGTAGTGATGATGGTGAGTAGTGAGGTAGTGATGATGATAGTGAAGTGTGGTAGTGATGATGATGGTGAGTAGTGTGGTAGTGATGATGATAGTGAATAGTGTGGTAGTGATGATGATGGTGAATAGTGTGGTAGTGATGATGATAGTGAGGTAGTGATGATGATGGTGAGTAGTGAGGAAATGATGATGGTGGTGAGTAGTGAGGTAGTGATGATGGTGAGTAGTGTGGTAGTGAGGTAACGATGATGATGGTGAGTAGAGAGGTAGTGATGATGATGGTGAGTAGAGAGGTAGTGTTGATGGTGAGGTAGTGATGAAGGTGAGTAGTGAGGTAATGATGATGATGGTGAGTAGAGAGGTAGTGATGATAATGGTGAGTAGTGATGATGATGGTGAGAAATTGGTGATGGTGAGTAGTGTGGTAGTGATGATGATAGTGAATAGTGTGGTAGTGATGACGATAGTGAATAGTGTGGTAGTGATGATAGTGAATAGTGTGGTAGTGATGATGATGGTGAGTAGTGTGATAGTGATGATGATAGTGAGTAGTGAGGTAGTGATGATGATGGTGAGAAGTGATGATAGTGAGTAGTGTGGTAGTGATGATGGTGAGTAGTGATGTAGTGATGATGATAGTGAAGTGTGGTAGTGATGATGATGGTGAGTAGTGTGGTAGTGATGATGATGGTGAGTAGTGAGGTAATGATGATGATGGTGAGTAGTGTGGTAGTGATGATGATAGTGAATAGTGTGGTAGTGATGATGATGGCGAGTAGTGAGGTAGTGATGATGGTGAGAAGTGATAATAGTGAGTAGTGTGGTAGTGATGATGATGGTGAGTAGTGAGGTAGTGATGATAGTGAATAGTGTGATAGTGATGCTGATGGTGAGTAGTGTGGTAGTGATGATGATAGTGATGTATTGATGATGATGGTGAGTAGTGTGGTAGTGATGATGATGGTTAGTGTGGTAGTGATGATAGTGAATAGTGTGGTAGTGATGATGATGGTGAGTAGTGTTGTAGTGATTATGATAGTGAGGTAGTGATGATGATGGTGAGTAGTGAGGTAGTGATGATGATGGTGAGTAGTGTGGTAGTGATAATGATAGTGAATAGTGTGGTAGTGATGATGATGGTGAGTAGTGTGGTAGTGATGATGATAGTGAGTAGTGTGGTAGTGATGATGATGGTGAGTAGTGTGGTAGTGATGATGATGGTGAGTAGTGTGGTAGTGATGATGATGGTGAGTAGTGAGGTAGTGATGGTGTTGCTAAGTAGTGTGGTAGTGATGTTGATGGTGAGTAGTGATAGAAGTGATGATAGTGAGTAGTGTGGTAGTGATGATGATGGTGAGTAGTGTGGTAGTGATGATGATAGTGAGTAGTGAGGTAGTGATAATGATGGTGAGTAGTGTGGTAGTGATGATGGTGAGTAGTGTGGTAGTGATGATAGTGAGTAGTGTGGTAGTGATGATAGTGAGTAGTGAGGTAGTGATGATGATGGTGAGAAGTGATGATAGTGAGTAGTGTGGTAGTGATGATGGTGAGTAGTGAGGTAGTGATGATGATAGTGAAGTGTGGTAGTGATGATGATGGTGAGTAGTGTGGTAGTGATGATGATAGTGAGTAGTGAGGTAGTGATGATGATGGTGAGTAGTGAGGTAGTGATGGTGATAAGTGATAAAAGTGATGATAATGAGTAGTGTGGTAGTGATGATGATTGTGAGTAGTGAGGTAGTGATGATGATGGTGAGTAGTGAGGTAGTGATGGTGTTGCTAAGTAGTGTGGTAGTGATGTTGATGGTGAGTATTGTGGTAGTGATGATGATGGTGAGTATTGTGGTAGTGATGATGATGGTGAGTAGTGTAGTGATGATAATGGTGAGTAGTGAGGTAATGATGATGGTGAGTAGTGTGGTAGTGATGATGGTGAGTAGTGAGGTAGATGGCGAGGTAGTGATGATGGTGAGGTAGTGATGATGATGGTGAGGTAGTGATGCTGATGGTGAGGTAGTGATGATGATGGTGAGGTAGTGATGATGATTGTGAGTAGTGAGGTAGTGATGATGGTTAAGAGTAGTGTGGTAGTGATGATGGTGAGTAGTGTGGTAGTGATGATGGTGAGTAGTGAGGTAGTGATGATGATAGTGAGTAGTGTGGTAGTTATGATGATGGTGGGTAGTGATGATGGTGAGTAGTGTGGTAGTGATGATGATAGTGAGTAGTGTGGTAGTGATGATGGTGAGTAGTGTGGTAGTGATGATGTTTATGAGTAGTGGTAGTGATGATGGTGGGTAGAGATGATGGTGAGTAGTGATGATGGTGAGTAGTGAGGAAGTGATGATGTTAGTGAGTAGTGAGGAAATGATGATGGTGGTGAGTAGAGAAGTAGTGATGATGATGGTGAGTAGTGAGGTAGTGATGATGGTGAGTAGTGTGGTAGTGATGGTGAGTAGTGAGGTAATGATGATGATGGTGAGTAGAGAGGTAGTGATAATGGTGAGGTAGTGATGACGATGGTGAGTAGTGAGGTAATGATGATGATGGTGAGTAGAGAGGTAGTGATGATGGTGAGGTAGTGATGATGATGGTGAGTAGGGATGTAATGATGATGGTGAGTAGAGAGGTAGTGATGATGATGGTGAGGTAGTGATGATGATGGTGAGTAGGGAGGTAATGATGATGATGGTGAGTAGAGAGGTAGTGATGATGATGGTGAGGTAGTGATGATGATGGTGAGTAGTGAGGTAGTGATGATGTTAGTGAGTAGTGTGGTAGTGATGATGATAGTGAGTAGTGAAGTATATATATAGGTAAGGTTAGATTAGGTTAGGTTAGGTTTAATTAAGGTAGATTAGTTTAGGCTAAGAAATAGGCTATTTTTGTTGAAATAGAAATAGGGCAGTAATTGTTGGTAGCGTGTCTTCTCTGTTCACGTAGCAGTAAATAGGTATCCAGGAGTTAGTTAGATTACCTTAGGTTAGGTTAGTTTAAGCTAGGAAATAGGCTAGGTTTGTAGAAATAGAAATAGAAGAAGGGCTGTAATTGTAGGTAGCGTTTCCTATCACCGAATACATCTATTCACCTAACAGTAAATAGGTATCCAGGAGTTAGTTACGTTAGGTTAGGTTATGTTAGATTAGGTTAGGTTAGGTTAGATTAGGTTAGGTTGGTTTAGGGTAGGTTTGTAGAAGTAGGGCTGTAATTGTTGGTAGCCTTTCCTATCACCGAATGCCTCTGTTCACCTATCAGTAAATAGGTATCCAGGCGTTAGTAAGCTAGCTACTTGGGGCGTGGTGAGTGAGTGAGGGTTAGTCACTAGTTGGACCTTGTGGGGTGGTGGGTGTTGGAGACCACTATAAGCCTAACATGTATAAAGTGCCTGTCTGCCTGTCCCCCGACTCAATGATGTTACAAGTATTGACTAAATGAAGCCTAAGAGAGCATATGCAAGGCCTAAGATGAGTCATTTGTCAGCAGCAACTTGTGGGAGATCAATGGCAGCGGTGGCATCCCAACATTTCTATTTTGGAGCAACAGTAGTAGTAGTAGTAGTAGTAGTAGTAGTAGTAGTCCATTTGTTGTTGGTTAATTTGACTAAATAGTGGCAATAAGTACTATCATTAATGGAGAATTGGCTGCTATGTGTGAGTATCCTCCGCCTGCCTGCCCGCCGCAGTTACCATTATCTTGACTCACTCACTCACTCACTCACATGTGATTACTTACTACTTGTATACAATAGCAACGGCCATACTACCTACCTACCTATCACCTTGAGAACACTGCGTCTCCTCCCATACATCTGTCAGGTTAAACACCGTTGACTTTGGTTAGTACTTGGATGGGTGACCTGCCTGGGAACACCAACTGCTGCTGCTGTTAGTATACATATTTGGGCAGTCTCTGTGGGTCAGTGTGTGTGTGTGTGTGTGTGTGTGTGTGTGTGTGTGTGTGTGTGTGTGTGTGTGTGTGTGTGCGTGCGCATAAGAGGCTGGTACATAAGCTGGAGAGACAGGCAGGTGTAGCTGGTAAGGTGCTCCAGTTAATAAGGGATTATCTAAGCAATAGGAAGCAGAGTTACGGTGAGGGGTGAGACCTCCGATTGGCGTGAAGTCACCAGTGGAGTCCCACAGGGCTCTGTACTCGGTCCTATCTTGTTTCTGATATATGTAAATGATCTCCCGGAGGGTATCGATTCATTTCTCTCAATGTTTGCGGACGATGCTAAAATTATGAGAAGGATTAAAACAGAAGAGGACTGTTTGAGGCTTCAAGAAGACCTAGACAAGCTGAAGGAATGGTCGAACAAATGGTTGTTAGAGTTTAACCCAACCAAATGTAATGTAATGAAGATAGGTGTAGGGAGCAGGAGGCCAGATACAAGGTATCATCTGGGAGAGGAAATTCTTCAGGAGTCAGAGAAGGAAAAAGACTTGGGGGTTGATATCACGCCAGACCTGTCTCCTGCAGCACATATCAAGCGGATAACATCAGCGGCATATGCCAGGCTGGCCAGCATACGAACGGCATTCAGAAACTTGAGTAAAGAATCATTCAGAACTTTGTATACCACATATGTCAGGCCAATCCTGGAGTATGCAGCCCCAGCATGGAGTCCATATCTAGTCAAGGATAAGACTAAACTGGAAAAGGTTCAAAGGTTTGCCACCAGACTAGTACCCGAGCTGAGAGGTATGAGCTACGAGGAGAGACTACGGGAATTAAACCTCACTTCGGTGGAAGACAGAGAGGAATTAAGGGGGACATGATCACCACATTTAAGATTCTGAAGGGAATTGATAGGGTAGATAAAGACAGTCTATTTAACACAAGGGGACACAGGTGGAAACTGAGTGCCCAAATGAGCCACAGAGATATTAGAAAGAACTTTTTTAGTGTCAGAGTGGTTGACAAATGGAATGCATTAGGAGGTGATGTGGTGGAGGCTGACTCCATACACAGTTTCAAGTGTAGATATGATAGAGCCCAATAGGCTCAGGAATCTGTACACCTGTTGATTGACGGTTGAGAGGCGGGACCAAAGAGCCAGAGCTCAACCCCCGCAAACACAACTAGGTGAGTACAACTAGGTGAGTACACACACACACACACACACACACACACGTCAGTTAGCCTAAATTCTCCAATATTCATTCATAAAACTGCCTCACGGGACTGCAACCTTATCAAACAAAGCTGTCTGGTATTTCTAACTGTCAACACAAATTAACAACTTCACATCTCAATCATTGCAACTGTTGATAAATAGACACTAACTAACCTTGCTATGAGATATAAATACAAGTGCCAAATTTGATTCAGAAGGCAACTCCAGCGTGGCCTAGTCGGATAGAACAAGTTCCTAATCCGGATAGATCTGCGTTCGAGCCTGTCGGAACGGTTGCAAGTACAGGGCACAGATTTCTCTGTGTGTCCCCTCCTGTAGGAGCATCAGTTTCGATAGATTCTCTGGATAGCCGAAGATTGATTGACCGACTCCTTGGAATGTGGGGAAGGGTTGAAGTCCGGGGGGCCACGGACGGATACCTGGATCCACTGACCTCGGGCAGGTCTTTCAATCCACCTGGATTTCAGGTGGGGAGAAGGGAGGCAATTTGGGTCGACACAAGTAGCTTCCTGGACCCAAAACCCCTTGGATACACGGACACGGACACTCACACGGACACGGACACGCACACGGACACTCATGGACTCTGACACGAACCGAAGGTTCGTGTCAGATATATATTATCCTTATTATCCTTAATAAGAGTCCTTATTATCTGACACGAACCGAAGGTTCGTGTCAGATAATAAGAAGGGAGTTGACAATAAGATATATATGATATGATAATAAGATATGATAATAAGAAGAGAGATAAGGTTGTATAATAATAATATAATATATAATAATAATAATATAATAACATAATTAGGTTGCTCAGGTTAGGTTGCTCAGGTTAGGTTGCTCAGGTTAGGTTGCTCAGGTTCGGTTTCTCAGGTTCGGTTGCTCAGGTTAGGTTGCTCAGGTTCGGTTGCTCAGGTTCGGTTGCTCAGGTTCGGTTGCTCAGGTTCGGTTGCTCAGGTTCGGTTGCTCAGGTTAGGTTGCTCAGGTTCGGTTGCTCAGGTTCGGTTGCTCAGGTTCGGTTGCTCAGGTTCGGTTGCTCAGGTTCGGTTGCTCAGGTTTGGTTGCTCAGGTTCGGTTGCTCAGGTTCGGTTGCTCAGGTTAGGTTGCTCAGGTTAGGTTGCTCAGGTTCGGTTGCTCAGGTTCGGTTGCTCAGGTTAGGTTGCTCAGGTTAGGTTGCTCAGGTTAGGTTGCTCAGGTTAGGTTGCTCAGGTTAGGTTGCTCAGGTTAGGTTGCTCAGGTTAGGTTGCTCAGGTTAGGTTGGTTAGGCAGGTTGCTCAGGTTAGGTTGCTCAGGTTAGGTTGGTTAGGCAGGTTGCTCAGGTTAGGTTGGTTAGGCAGGTTGCTCAGGTTAGGTTGCTCAACCTTAGGTTACATTAGGTTAGGTTACATTGCTTAGGTTGGTTGGTTACGTTGGTTGGTTGGTTAGGTTCCTTGGTTAGGTTCCTTGGTTAGGTTGGTTAGGTTAGTTAGGTTAGGTTGGTTGGTTAGGTTGGTTGGTTGGTTGGATAGCTTAGGTTGGTTGGTTGGATTGCTTAGGTTGGTTGGTTACGTTGGTTAGGTTGGTTGCTTGGTTAGGTTAGATAGCTTAGGTTGGTTGGTTATGTTAGATAGCTTAGGTTGGTTGGTTAGGTTAGGTTGGTTAGTTAGGTTGCTTAGGTTGGTTGCTTAGGTTGGTTAGGTTTGTTAGGTTAGGTTAGTTACATTGGTTGATTAGGTTGGTTGGTTAGGTTAGGTTGGTTGGTTAGGTAAGGTTAGGTTACTTGGTTGGTTAGGTTGGTTGGTTAGTTGGTTAGGTTGGTTACATTGGTTGGTTAGGTTTGGTTGGTTAGGTTAGGTTGGTTGATTAGGTTGATTGGTTGGGTTGGTTGGTTGTGTTGGTTGATTAGGTTGGTTGGTTAGGTTAGGTTGGTTGATTAGGTTGATTGGTTGGGTTGGTTGGTTGGGTTGGTTGGTTGTGTTGGTTGATTAGGTTGGTTGGTTAGGTTGGTTAGGTTAGTTGGTTAGGTTGGTTACATTGGTTGGTTAGGTTGGTTAGGTTAGGTTGGTTGATTAGGTTGATTGGTTGGGTTGGTTGGTTGGGTTGGTTGGTTGTGTTGGTTGATTAGGTTGGTTGGTTAGGTTAGGTTGGTTGATTAGGTTGATTGGTTGGGTTGGTTGGTTGGGTTGGTTGGTTGTGTTGGTTGATTAGGTTGGTTGGTTAGGTTGGTTGATTAGGTTGGTTGATTAAGTTGGTTGATTAAGTTGGTTGATTAGGTTGGTTGGTTGGTTGGGTTGGTTGGTTAGGTTAGGTTGGTTGGTTAGGTTACTTGGTTGGTTAGGTTGGTTGGTTAGGTTGGTTTGTTAAGTTGGTTGATTAGGTTGGTTGGTTAGGTTGGTTGGTTGGGTTGGTTGGTTAGGTTAGGTTGGTTGGTTAGGTTACTTGGTTGGTTAGGTTGGTTGGTTAGGTTAGGTTGGTTGGTTAGGTTAGGTTAGGTTGGTTAGGTAAGGTTGGTTAGGTTGGTTGGTTAGGTTGGTTACATTGGTTGATTAGGTTGGTTAGGTTAGGTTGGTTGGTTGATTAGGTTGGTTGGTTAGGTTTGGTTGGTTAGGTTTGGTTGGTTAGGTTAGGTTGGTTGATTAGGTTGATTGGTTGGGTTGGTTGGTTGGGTTGGTTGGTTGTGTTGGTTGATTAGGTTGGTTGATTAGGTTGGTTGATTAAGTTGGTTGATTAAGTTGGTTGATTAGGTAAGGTTTGTTGGGTTGGTTGATTAAGTTGGTTGGTTAGGTAAGGTTTGTTGGGTTGGTTGATTAAGTTGGTTGGTTAAGTTGGTTGGTTGGTTGGTTGGTTAGGTTGGTTGATTAAGTTGGTTGGTTAGGTTGGTTGGTTTGGTTATCTTAGTTAGGTTGGTTGGTTAGGTTGGTTGGTTAAGTTGGTTGATTTGGGGTGGTTGATTAGATTGGTTGGTTGGTTAGGATGGTTGGTTAAGTTAGATAGCTTAGGTTGGTTGGTTAGGTTGGTTGGATTGGTTGGTTGGATTGGTTGGTTAGGTTAGGTTGGTTAGGTTGGTTGATTAGGGGTGGTTGATTAGGTGGGTTGGTTAGGTTAGGTTGGTTGATTAGGGGTGGTTGATTAGATTGGTTAGGTTGGTTGGGTTGGTTGGATTGGTTGGATTGGTTGGATTGGTTGGTTAGGTTGGTTGATTAGGGGTGGTTGATTAGGTGGGTTGGTTAGGTTAGGTTGGTTAGGTTAGGTTGGTTAGGTTGGTTGATTAGGGGTGGTTGATTAGATTGGTTGGTTGGTTAGGTTGGTTGGTTAAGTTAGATAGCTTAGGTTGGTTGGTTTGGTTAGATAGCTTAGGTTGGTTGGTTGGTTAGATTAGGTTGCCTAGGTTGGTTGGTTGATTAGATTGGTTAGTTAGGTGGGTTGGTTAGGTTAGGTTGGTTAGGTTGGTTGGTTAGGTTGGTTGGTTAAGTTAGATAGCTTAGGTTCATTGGTTAGGTTGGTTGGTTTAGTTAGGTTGGCTGTTTGGGTTGGTTGGTTCGGTGGTTGGATAGGTTAGGTTGGTTGGTTGGTTAGGTTGGTTAGGTGGGTTGGTTAGGTTCGGTTGGTTAGGTTAGGTTGGTTGGGTTGGTTAGGCTGGTTGGTTAGGTAGGTTACTTAGGTTGGTTGGTTGGTTGGTTGGTTGGTTAGGTTAGGTTTAAACAAGCTGTTTAAATCATAGCATAAGTAAGAACTCTGGTTAGTGTTTGTAGGTAATAGTTGTGTGTGTGTACACACACAACTCTTTGAAAATGTAATAAGTTATTACGAAACGCGTTCAAGTGTCACGTCAGACTAGTGAATAAAAATAAATAAAAATAAAAATATATAAAAATAAAAAAAAAGAATAAAAATTAATTTTGGAGAATGGATTTTTCAATTACCATCAACAGTGAAAAGAAACAAGATCGAGAAAATTCGTGTTAGAAATATTTATCTTACTTACTCGGTCATATTAAATAAAATAATATAATTATATATGTATGTGCATATATATATATATATATATATATATATATATATATATATATATATATATATATATATATACATATATATATACATATATATATATATATATATATATATATATATATATATATATATATATATATATATATATATATATATATATATATATATATATATATATATATATATATATACATATATATGTCGTACCTAGTAGCCAGAACACACTTCTCGGCCTACTATGCAAGGCCCGATTTGCCTAATAAGCCAAGTTTTCCTGAAATAATATATTTTCTCTAATTTATTTCTTATGAAATGATAAAGCTACCCATTTCATTATGTATGAGGTCAACTTTTTTTATTGGAGTTATAATTAACGTAGATATATGACCGAACCTAACCAACCCTACCTAACCTAACCTAACCTATCTTTATAGGTTAGGTTAGGTTAGGTAGCCGAAAAAGTTAGGTTAGGTTAGGTAGGTAGGTAAGGTTGCCGAAAAACAATTAATTCATGAAAACTTGGCTTATTAGGCAAATCGGACCTTGCATAATAGGCTGAGAAGTGCGTTCTGGCTACAAGGTACGACATTATTATATATATATATATATATATATATATATATATATATATATATATATATATATATATATATTATATATATATTGTGACGATAATCTCCTTCAAGAGATTGAGCCTGCTCTTCCCTCCACAAATACGTCGTTACATCTATATAAAACTACTATGGAAGAAATTTCCAACAATGACAACAACACCAGCAAGGTTTGCCAGAGCGCAAAACGTATGCAGCCAGGGACACCTGCTCAGACTCAAACCGCCAAACTACCCGTCTTGCTGCCGGCTCCTCGCTGATTGGTCGCCGGTCTGGCTGCAACTGCACTCGGCCACCATACTACTTGTTGTCTGGGGCCGCCACGACCTCAGTCCTTTGAATATTCAGTGCTTTCTCACAGTTAACACTTCTCCCTGCTAGACGTAAGCTTTGGCGTACGTGTACTAAGAGAGGTGATAGCTTAAAGCCGATATTCCCGCACCTCTCATTTACTTGTCTATTGTACTTCTTGTTATTTTGCTCACTTGTCTTAACGTAACTTTTCATTGTGTCATTTAATTATTCTTATTATTTTGATTGATTTTATTATACGAATTTGTTTGTCCATTTTATTCATGTTTTGATTTATTTAACATAATTAAAATTCCATTATTAAAGTTTACTTGTGTTTTGTGTGTCTTCTCCTTACCTTACCACAGACGAAGTTCCAGATTTTCTATTTTTTTTTATACTATGTGACGAGGCCATACCCCTAGCTTTGAACAGCCGAACACCAACGCGTTACCGTCACATATTATATATATATATATATATATATATATATATATATATATGTACACATATATATATATATATATATATATATATATATATATATATATATATATATATATATATATATATATATATATATATATATATGTGCATATATATATATATATATATATATATATGTGCATATATATATATATGTGTACATATATATATACATATATATATATATATATATATATATATATATATATATATATATATATATATATATATATATATATATATATATATATATGTGTGTTAGTATATTTTGGTAGCAGTCTTTCCTGTAGACATATATTATTAAATATGACCGAAAAAGTAAGATTAATAATTCTAACACGAATTTTCTCAATCTTTCGTACGTTTCTTTTCACTGTTGGAGGTAAATCAAAAATCAATTCTCCAATATTCATTTTTATTTCTAGTCTGACGCGACACGAGCGCATTTCGTAAAACTTATTACATTTTCAAAGACTTTAGTTTACAAATACACAACTGAATAGAACTTACGCATCTCCGATTTTATATCTACATTTGAGTGAGGTGGATGGGGTGAGGTGGCATTAATAGGGTATTAATTTCATCAACACAAGACAGAACAAGAGGTGGTATTAATAGGGTATTAATTTCATCAACACAAGACAGAACACGAAACAATGGGTATTGAATAGAAGTGTTTGTAGAAAGCCTATTGGTCCATATTTCTTGATGCTTCTATATTGGAGCGGAGACTTGAGGTGGGTAGAATATAGTTGTGCATTAATTGGCTGTTGATTGCTGGTGTTGATTTCTTGATGTGTAGTGCCTCGCAAACGTCAAGCCGCCTGCTATCGCTGTATCTATCGATGATTTCTGTGTTGTTTACTAAGATTTCTCTGGCGATGGTTTGGTTGTGGGAAGAGATTATATGTTCCTTAATGGAGCCCTGTTGCTTATGCATCGTTAAACGCCTAGAAAGAGATGTTGTTGTCTTGCCTATATACTGGGTTTTTTGGAGCTTACAGTCCCCAAGAGGGCATTTGAAGGCATAGACGACGTTAGTCTCTTTTAAAGCGTTCTGTTTTGTGTCTGGAGAGTTTCTCATGAGTAGGCTGGCCGTTTTTCTGGTTTTATAGTAAATCGTCAGTTGCATCCTCTGATTTTTGTCTGTAGGGATAACGTTTCTATTAACAATATCTTTCAGGACCCTTTCCTCCGTTTTATGAGCTGTGGAAAATAAGTTCCTGTAAAATAGTCTAATAGGGGGTATAGGTGTTGTGTTAGTTGTCTCTTCAGAGGTTGCATGGCGTTTCACTTTCCTTCTTATGATGTCTTCGACGAAACCATTGGAGAAGCCGTTGTTGACTAGGACCTGCCTTACCCTACAGAGTTCTTCGTCGACTTGCTTCCATTCTGAGCTGTGGCTGAGAGCACGGTCGACATATGCGTTAACAACACTCCTCTTGTACCTGTCTGGGCAGTCGCTGTTGGCATTTAGGCACATTCCTATGTTCGTTTCCTTAGTGTAGACTGCAGTGTGGAAACCTCCGCTCTTTTCCATGACTGTTACATCTAGAAAAGGGCAGCTTCCCATCCTTCTCCATCTCGTAAGTGAAACGCAACACGGAACTCTGCTCAAATGCCTCCTTCAGCTCCTGCAGATGTCTGACATCAGGTACCTGTGTAAAAATGTCGTCAACATACCTGCAGTATATGGCCGGTTTCAAGTTCATGTCGACTAAGACTTTTTGCTCGATGGCACCCATGTAGAAGTTTGCAAACTGGACACCTAGGGGAGAACCCATGGCGACCCCATCTACTTGCTTATACATGTGCCCATCCGGGCTCAAGAAGGGTGCCTCTTTAGTACAAGCTTGGAGTAGTTTCCTCAGAATATTTTCTGGTATGTCAAGAGGAGTACAGACTGGATCACGATACACTCTGTCGGCTATCATCCCGATTGTCTCGTCCACAGGTACGTTGGTAAACAGCGATTCTACGTCCAACGAGGCTCTTATCCCTGTGGCCCGTGTGCCCCGCAGTAAATCAACAAATTCCTTTGGAGACTTCAGGCTGAAGCGCAAGGTACATAAGGAGTCAGCAAGCCATTGAGTCGTTTCGCCAGTCTGTACGTGGGTGTGGGTATCTGGCTGATGATTGGCCGAAGTGGGTTTCCAGGCTTATGTGTCTTGACATTTCCATGCGCGTATCCAGGTTTATATTCCAGAATAATCCTTGGCAGGTGGAGTCCGGATTTCTTAGCGTTCACAGTTTCGATCAATTTGTTGACCTTTGCTTTCAATTTGGCTTTCAATTCCTACAGCCGAATTGAAAGCAAAGGTCAACAAATTGATCGAAACTGTGAACGCCAAGAAATCCAGACTCCACCTGCCAAAGATTATTGGGGAATATAAACCTGGATACGCGTATGGAAATGTCAAGACACATAAGCCTGGAAACCCACTTTGGCCAATCATCAGCCAGATACCCACACCCACGTACAGACTGGCGAAATGACTCAATGGCTTGCTGACTCCTTATGTCCCTTGCGCCTTCAGCCTGAAGTCTCCAAAGGAATTTGTTGACTTACTGCGGGGAACACGGGCCACAAGGATAAGAGCCTCGTTGGACGTAGAATCTCTGTTTACCAACGTACCTGTGGATGAAACAATCGGGATGATAGCGGACAGAGTGTATCGTGATCCTGCCTGTACTCCTCTTGACATACCAGAAAACATTCTAAGGAAGCTACTCCAAGCTTGTACTAAAGAGGCACCCTTCTTGAGCCCGGATGGGCACATGTATAAGCAAGTAGATGGGGTCGCCATGGGTTCTCCCCTAGGTGTCCTGTTTGCGAACTTCTACATGGGTACCATCGAGCAAAAAGTCTTAGTCGACATGAACTTGAAACCGGCCATATACTGCAGGTATGTTGATAACATTTTTACACAGGTACCTGATGTCAGACATCTGCAGGAGCTGAAGGAGGCATTTGAGCAGAATTCTGTGTTGCGTTTCACTTACGAGATGGAGAAGGATGGGAAGCTGCCTTTTCTAGATGTAACGGTCATGGAAAGGAGCGGAGTTTTCCACACTGCAGTCTACACTAAGGAAACAAACATAGGAATGTGCCTAAATGCCAACAGTGACTGCCCAGACAGGTACAAGAGTGTTGTTAACGCATATGTCGACCGTGCTCTCAGCCACAGCTCAGAATGGAAGCAAGTCGACGAAGAACTCTGTAGGGTAAGGCAGGTCCTAGTCAACAACGGCTTCTCCAATGGTTTCGTTGAAGACATCATAAGAAGGAAAGTGAAACGCCATGCAACCTCTGAAGAGACAACTAACACCTATACCCCCTATTAGACTATTTTACAGGAACTTCTTTTCCACAGCTCATAAAACGGAGGAAAGGGTCCTGAAAGATAGTTAATAGAAACGTTATCCCTACAGACAAAAATCAGAGGATACTACTGACGATTTACTATAAAACCAGAAAAACGGCCAGCATACTCATGAGAAACTCTCCAGACACAAAACAGAACGCTTTAAAAGAGACTAACGTCGTCTATGCCTTCAAATGCCCTCTTGGGGACTGTAAGCTCCAAAAAACCCAGTATATAGGCAAGACAACAACATCTCTTTCTAGGCGTTTAACGATGCATAAGCAACAGGGCTCCATTAAGGAACATATAATCTCTTCCCACAACCAGACCATCACCAGAGAAATCTTAGCAAACAACACAGAAATCATCGATTGATACAGCGATAGCAGGCGGCTTGACATTTGCGAGACACTACACATCAAGAAGTCAACACCAGCAATCAACAGCCAATTAATGCACAACTATATTCTACCCACTTCAAGACTCCGCTCCAATATAGAAGCATCAAGAAATATGGGCCAATAGGCCCTCTGCAATTACTTTCATTCTTACCTTCAATACCCATTGTTTCGTGTTCTATCCTGTGTTGAAAGTTTTGTTCACCTCATCCAAAACTGTTGTAACATATCACCTCACCCAAAATGCGGGTATAAAAAAATCGAAGATGTTTAAGCTCTATTCAGTTATAGTTGTGTGTGTGTGTAAGCTAAAGTCTTTGAAAATGTAATAAGTTTTACGAAACGCGCTCAAGTTTCGCGTCAGACTAGAAATAAAAATGAATTTTGGAGAATTGATTTTTCAATTACCATCAACAGTGAAAAGAAACATAAGAAAGATCGAGAAAATTCGTGTTAGAATTATTAATCTTACTTTTTCGGTCATATATAATAATAAATATTATATATATATATATATATATATATATATATATATATATATATATATATATATATATATATATATATATATATATATATATATATATATATATATATATATATATATATATATGTCGTACCTAGTAGCCAGAACGCACTTCTCAGCCTACTATGCAAGGCCCGATTTGCCTAATAAGCCAAGTTTTCATGAATTAATTGTTTTTCGAATACCTAACCTACCTAACCTAACCTAACCTAGCTTTTTCGGCTACCTAACCTAACCTAACCCATAAAGATAGGTTAGGTTAGGTTAGGTAGGGTTGGTTAGGTTCGGTCATATATCTACGTTAATTTTAATTCCAATAAAAAAAATTGACCTCATACATAATGAAATGGGTAGCTTTATCATTTCATAAGAAAAAAAATTTGAGAAAATATATTAATTCAGGAAAACTTGGCTTATTAGGCAAATCGGGCCCTGAATTGTAGGCTGAGAAGTGCGTTCTGGCTACTATGTACGACATTATATATATATATATAATTATATATATATATATAATTATATATATATATATATATATATATATATATATATATATATATATATATATATATATATATTAATATTATATATATATGTGTGTGTGTGTGTGTGACACTTATGCCAACAGGTGTGTGCACAGTTCCAGTGTTGTACTAGAGTGATAGGGTGACCGGAGTCCCTGAATGGATAAGTATTTTTATATATTCTGAATAACATTCAGAATGACCTAGAGTTGTAAGGAGTGAATTATGCCATATAATATATCGTGTTTATTTATCTTACAAATATAACTTATATGTGTATATTTTATATGTCTATAACCTATATGTGTTCATGTCTCTATATGTCTCTTATATCTTTCTACTCAGCCGTTTCCCTACTCCTTGAATTTCCCTTGACAAGTAAAATAGCCTCATCCCCTAGACAGTACAGTAAAAAGGATATTAAGAGCAGAGTTGTAGTTTAGGAACAAGGTTAACTTAGGATTACATAATAAAGCATTAATTAAAGCATTAATTAATAAGTAGTTTATAAAAGGTTGTGGCAGAGTAAATTAAGGTATCAGGCAATCGCAGTCAAATATATGTGGAGAGCTTAGTAGTGGATAAAGGCCTTGACACCAGATAAAAGGTCTTGACACTCCCTATGCAGCTGTATTGTAGCTTGCTTATATGTGCCGGTAACACTGTACTGTAGATGGTAGAGTGATGCTGGTGGTGTACTCTGGGAGGTGATGCTGGTGGTGTACTCTGGGAGGTGATGCTGGTGGTGTACTCTGGGAGGTGATGCTGGTGGTGTACTCTGGGAGGTGATGCTGGTGGTGTACTCTGGGAGGTGATGCTGGTGGTGTACTCTGGGAGGTGATGGTGGTGGTGTACTCTGGGAGGTGATGCTGGTGGTGTACTCTGGGAGGTGATGCTGGTGGTGTACTCTGGGAGGTGATGGTGGTGGTGTACTCTGGGAGGTGATGCTGGTGGTGTACTCTGGGAGGTGATGCTGGTGGTGTACTCTGGGAGGTGATGCTGGTGTTGTACTCTGGGAGGTGATGCTGGTGGTGTACTCTGGGAGTACATCTGACATTACCACAGGCCGCTGTGCACTACACACAAGCTTAAATACAGCTACATAAGTAGCTTTGGAATATAAAGGAACATTAAGAAATTTTCATAACACTTCACCACAAACTGTAAACCAGGTTTAGACACGTGTGGCTCCTTGTCTCGAGTCTTCACCCCGTGAGTCACTATGAACCCCTTGTGAACGTTGACATATTCGACAAGTGCAGGCGAAGAGTCACAATAACGTGGCTGAAGTATGTTGACCACACCACACACTAGAAGGTGAAGGGGCGACCATGTTTCCGTCCAAAATCGACTTGATTTTTCGGTACAATTGACTTGAGAATGGTCCAGGACGGACCGAAACGTGGTCGTCCCTTCACCTTCTAGTGTGTGGTCTTGTCAACATATTTGACAAGGCTGTTGAGTATATAGATACACAAAGCATCCCAATAATGACTGCGAGCAATTAATGCCAGATAATGCAGACAAGACCAGTTGAATGATCTTAATGAACTTAATGCTAACTTAAGTAATTAACAACCTAAATCAATTTACCAAGAAAGGTCAACATTTATGCTGGAGCCATCCATAGTTACAACTTGCTAAACAATGTAACTATTTATTTAATAAAAAACAAAGCCACTAGCACAGCTAAAACTGCTTCAAATAACAAAATAGCAATAACTGAAAAACTAAGGTAATGTGAAAGTTCCACTAATTTTGCTTGAAAGAATTGGTGCCATTTTGAACTTTCCATAACTGGTATTTTTGCCACATTCGATGACGGCTGAGTCTTCAAACTCTCTCACAAATATTGTCTTCATTATCTATCCCGTTACTGAATACTGGTGTTGCATGTGGCATTTACCAACCAATTTGCCTCTCTCATCCACGCAAATATTGGTGTTGCATGTGGCATTTACCAACCAATTTGCCTCTCTCATCCACGCAAATAAAACATTCACAATTCTTGCAAGGATAATATATTCACCTACTTGTGCTTGTGGGGGATGAACTCGGCATTTTCCGCCCGCCTCTCAACTCTCAATCAACTGTTATTAACTACTATTTTGTCCCCCCCACACCACACACACCCCAGAAAGCAGCCCGTGGCAGCTGACTAACTCCATGGTACCTATTTACTGCTAAGTAACAGGGGCATTAGGATGAAAGAAACTCTGCCCATTGTTTCTCGCCGGCGCCCGGAATCGAACTCGGGACCACAGGATCACGCGTTCAGTGTGCTGTCCGCTCAGCCAGAGGCCTCCCCCCAGTCACTATATGTGAATATAGTCACACCCTGTGGGGTAAGGACGGAGAATTCTGGATAAATAAAGAGCTCACAATACACACACAAATCACAATAGCGTGATGCATTAAATGAACAAATCCACAAAGGCCGTGATGAGGGTTCGAACTTACGTCCGGGATGATCCCAGACGCTGCCTTAGTCGACTACGCCACGACATGGTAAAAGAATTACAACCGGGCGACCACAGTCTTGACACGGATCCTGCAGCCTCTCCGAGAGGTCACACTGTTGCTCTTCTCGACAACAAAGTTGATATTTAATTTTGTTAGAAAATTGAACAGTTTTGAAAGAGTGTTTAAGGAAGACAATGAATGTTTAAACCCAGAACTGGTTTGTGGCGCTTGGTTATAACAAATACTTTTGGACTATCACATATCAATGTCCATCACTCATCTACAATATTGTAATTTAATCCCAAATAGATCTTAACCATTTCCTCGTCATAAACGTTGGAGTACACACTCGCAAGGCCCTGAGAACATAGCAGAAAACATTTAATATTTTGCCTTGATGCGACGATTACAACAATAATGGACATACCAACATTATTGGTGCTCCTTTAGACCCTGAACTACAAGGTTCTACCCGCTCTATAAATCTTGTATATCAAAAAAGGTAACCTTCATTTACTTAGGCTAAAGTTATTTTTCAAACAGCTTTTTCCGCGCAACTTGTGAATGCATTAGTATTTTATGCGTCGTGATCATGTCCACTCCTGGGAAAATATATACTAATTACATCTAAAATTTACAATAAGTTGTATACAAATCGAAAAACTATTGACCAATATGAATGTTAAATCAGTCAGTCAGGTGCAGTCACAGTGAGAGGTTGTGTTAGCTGGAGCTCCGATTCTAGTAACATTATTATTGCAATAATGGAAGGATTAGTGAAGGATTTCGTGAGTCTGGTTGGAGCTCTGAGAGCAGAGATGGATTCCCTGCGGGAGGAGGTACGACGGCTGAGACTTCGGGAGGAAACGAAGGAGGAGGCCAGTGTTGACGGGACCTCATTAAGAAGGACTGACGAGACCAGTATTAAGAAGTCCTCGTCTTGGCAAGGTGTGAAAGACAGGGGTCTTAAGAAGACCTTGGCAAAACCGACAACTAATAGCCTACACCTAAGGACTTTTAACGCATTTGACGTATTAGAGGACGAGTGCTGTGTTGAACCTGTTGGTCAACGAGGAGGCAAAGACAAAGTAACGAGGAGCATTGAAGCGCAGGTCCCTCAAACTGCTCAAAAGGAAAAGGGAGAATCGAAGCGAATTTTGGTTGTGGGAGATTCCCAGGTGAGGTATTTAGACAGAACGTTTTGTGCCAGAGACAGGGGGAACAGATTAAGGGTTTGCTATCCGGGAGCTGGAATTGGTGATATTGTTGGAAACATGAATGATATTATGACGGGAAATGGAAACAAACCCATTATTTGTATTAGTGCAGGGGGTAATGATGTTGGACGAGTTAGGAGTGAGGAACTAATACAGAGATTCAGGACAGCCATTGAATTAGTTAGGAGCAAGGGAGGAATCCCGATCATATGTGGCATTCTTCCAAGAAAGGGAGTAGGAAATGAATGGATGTCGAGGGCACTTGGTGTCAATTGCCGCCTGGAAAGATATTGCAAATCAAATGCAATATCTTTCATAGACAACTGGGAACACTTCTATGGAAGAAATGAAATGTATGCTCGTGATGGGGTGCATCTATGGAGAGCTGGGGTTGTTGCTGTTGCGAACTCGTTGGAAGAAGTGGTTAGAGGTGTTTGTTTGGGTTTAAACTGTTAGTAGATAGTGGTATGGGAATTGATTTGGAGGAAGGAGATAATAAAAGTACGTGTTTGTGGAAGAAAGGAATTGGCAAAATGATCAGGGAAAGAGAAGGGCCTCAAAATAACAATTCACTTAGGGTATATTACACTAACAGTAGAAGTCTAAGAAATAAAATTAATGAATTAAATGCTCTTGTCTGCACAGAAAAAATAGATATTATTGCACTTACCGAAACGTGGATGAATGTAGAAAATAGAGAACTATTAGCTGAATATCAAATAAATGGATTTAAACTATTTCACACAGATAGATATATTAGACGAGGAGGGGGAGTAGCCATATATGTTAGGGACAATTTGAAATGTAGTCTCAAAGAGGGAATCAAAACTGAGCCACACACAGAAACTATTTGGATAGAATTATACGAAACAGCAAATAATATTATAATAGAAGTTATATATAGGCCACCAAATTTAGACAGAATGGAAGCAAAGCATCTATGGGATGAAATATCTAGAGCATCTAGATCTAACAGTATTTATGTCATGGGTGACTTTAATTTTAGTGGAATAAACTGGGTGAACAAAACAGGGAATAGTGAAGCAGAAGATTTTCTAGAATTAATTGACGATTGCTTTCTTACGCAACACATTAAGGAACCAACACGGGAAAATAATATTTTAGATTTAGTGTTAACTAACAGGGAAACACAAATTAATGACATCGAAATAGGGAGTGAGCTAGGGAACAGTGATCACAAAGAAATCAGATTTAGCACAGAATGGAATAGACCCGTAGGAGAAAATTCTGTTAAAGTGCCAGATTTTCGAAAAGCTGATTTTAATAACCTAAGAATTTTTTTGGGTCAAATTGATTGGAAAGTCTTGGGTATGGGGTGGGGGCCGGTCTTGGAGCGAGACATGAACCCAGCGATAGGTGACGTAAATAGGGATTTCGATGTGGATTCAATATATAACTTATTTAAGAATATTCTAAACAAAGCACAGGAACGCAGTATACCATACAAATTGAATAGATCGAATACCAATGACCCAAAGTGGATAAAGAATTTGAAGAACCTTATAGGTAAAAAGAGAGCTTGGTACAAAAGGATTAAAAATGGGGAGGTCACTTTAGAACAAGAATTCGTACAACTGGTTAGAAATGTTAAAAAAGAGATAAGGAAAGCAAAAAGAAACTATGAAGTTCGCATAGCAGGGCAAGCAAAGACAAATCCTAAAGGGTTTTTTCAGTTATATCGTACTAAGACTAGGGAAAGGATAGGTCCATTAAAAACTGAGACAGGTCAAATAACAGATAGTGATGAAGAGATGAGTAGTATTTTTAATAAATATTTTGTATCTGTATTTACTAAAGAGGAACTTAACAATATGCCTTCAGCCGAACAAGTCTATGTGGGTGGGGACGAGGACAGGTTGACGAGTTTAGCAGTTACCAGGGAGGATGTTCTTAAACAAATAGTAAAACTCAAACCAAACAAATCCCCAGGGCCGGATGAAGTGTTTGCCAGGGTGCTTAAAGAATGCAAAGAGGAGCTCAATTATTAATTTATGAAAAACATAAATTAATAATTGAGTCGCAACATGGTTTTATAAATGGCCGTTCATGTTTAACAAATTTGTTATCCTTTTATTCTAGCATTGTTGAGGCAGTTGATAGTGGTAAGGATTGTGATGTTGTATACCTTGACTTTAGCAAAGCTTTTGATACAGTGCCACATGAAAGACTGATTAAAAAGTTAGAGTCTCATGGTATTGGGGGTGCTATATTAAGCTGGATTAGGGCATGGCTATACCAAAGGAAACAGAGAGTTAGTATAAATGGAGTCAAGTCAGAGTGGGAAAATGTTGTAAGTGGGGTGCCTCAGGGCTCTGTCCTGGGACCTCTGTTGTTTATAATATATATAAATGATTTAGATTCAGGTTTGAGTAGCAACATTTGCAAATTTGCCGATGATACGAAAATCGGTAGGGAAATTAATTCGGAGGACGACTCACTATCACTTCAAGTTGATCTAGATAGGATTTTGAAATGGTCGAAGGATTTTCAGATGCAGTTTAATGCTGATAAATGTAAAGTTCTGAGGTTAGGTAATGATGATAGGGTTACAAGATACGAGCTGGATGGTGTTGAGATTGCGAAGTCGAATTGCGAAAGGGATCTGGGAGTTATGATTAGTAAGAATTTAAAACCAAAGGATCAATGCATAAATGTTCGTAATAAGGCGAATCGGACACTTGGATTTATTAATCGCAGCATTAGTAACAAGACACCTGGTGTGGTTCTCAAGCTATATCTTGCTCTAGTTAGGCCCCATTTAGATTATGCAGTTCAGTTTTGGTCGCCATATTATAGAATGGATATAAATTCACTTGAACGTGTCCAGCGTAGGATGACTAAGTTAATTCCCCAAATTAGAAATCTTTCATATGAAGAAAGATTAACAAAGCTTAAGTTGCATTCACTGGAAAGGCGAAGAGTAAGGGGTGACATGATATAGGTTTACAAGTGGATGAATGGACATAACAAAGGGGATATTAATAGGGTATTAAAAGTATCAACACAAGACAGAACACGAAACAATGGGTATAAATTGGATAAGTTTAGATTTAGGAAAGACTTGGGTAAATACTGGTTCAGTAACAGGGTTGTTGATTTGTGGAACCAATTGCCACGTAACATTGTTGAGGTGGGGTCCCTCGATTGTTTCAAGCGCGGGTTGGACAAGTATATGAGTGGGATTGGGTGGTTATAAATAGGAGCTGCCTCGTATGGGCCAACAGGCCTTCTGCAGTTTCCTTTGTTCTTATGATCTTAATTAACTCCATTGCTTACATTATCCAGAAAACTTATAATACCTCCGATACCTGTAAACCTGATATTAATTTATTGTGTACACTTATTACTGTGGCCGTTATTGTGTACACTTATTACTGTGGCCGTTATTGTGTACACTTATTACTGTGGTCGTTATTGTGTACACTTATTACTGTGGCCGTTATTGTGTACACTTATTACTGTGGCCGTTATTGTGTACACTTATTACTGTGGTCGTTATTGTGTACACTTATTACTGTGGCCGTTATTGTGTACACTTATTACTGTGGCCGTTATTGTGTACACTTATTACTGTGGCCGTTATTGTGTACACTTATTACTGTGGCCGTTATTGTGTACACTTATTACTGTGGTCGGTCAAGACGAGAACATCTAAGTTGTCTCTAGGCAACTGCCTTGGTATTTACATGGCCAATACTCTACAATATTCAGCTACTGCCTTAATAGTAACGATGCGAGTAATCTTCCTCCCTCCCACCAGACCCGTCACTGGTATAATACCCTCCCACCAGACCCGTCACTGACATAATACCCTCCACCAGACCCGTCACTGACATAATACCCTCCACCAGACCCGTCACTGGTATAATACCCTCCCACCAGACCCGTCACTGACATAATACCCTCCCACCAGACCCGTCACTGACATAATACCCTCCACCAGACCCGTCACTGACATAATACCCTCCACCAGACCCGTCACTGGCATAATACCCTCCCACCAGACCCGTCACTGACATAATACCCTCCACCAGACCCGTCACTGACATAATACCCTCCCACCAGACCCGTCACTGGCATAATACCCTCCCACCAGACCCGTCACTGACATAATACCCTCCCACCAGACCCGTCACTGACATAATACCCTCCACCAGACCCGTCACTGACATAATACCCTCCCACCAGACCCGTCACTGGCATAATACCCTCCCACCAGACCCGTCACTGACATAATACCCTCCACCAGACCCGTCACTGACATAATACCCTCCACCAGACCCGTCACTGACATAATACCCTCCACCAGACCCGTCACTGACATAATACCCTCCACCAGACCCGTCACTGACATAATACCCTCCCACCAGACCCGTCACTGACATAATACCCTCCACCAGACCCGTCACTGACATAATACCCTCCACCAGACCCGTCACTGGCATAATACCCTACCACCAGACCCGTCACTGGACATAATACCCTCCACCAGACCCGTCACTGGCATAATACCCTCCACCAGACCCGTCACTGGCATAATACCCTCCACCAGACCCGTCACTGACATAATACCCTCCACCAGACCCGTCACTGACATAATACCCTCCACCAGACCCGTCACTGACATAATACCCTCCACCAGACCCGTCACTGACATAATACCCTCCACCAGACCCGTCACTGACATAATACCCTCCACCAGACCCGTCACTGACATAATACCCTCCACCAGACCCGTCACTGACATAATACCCTCCACCAGACCCGTCACTGACATAATACCCTCCACCAGACCCGTCACTGACATAATACCCTCCACCAGACCCGTCACTGACATAATACCCTCCACCAGACCCGTCACTGACATAATACCCTCCACCAGACCCGTCACTGACATAATACCCTCCACCAGACCCGTCACTGACATAATACCCTCCACCAGACCCGTCACTGACATAATACCCTCCACCAGACCCGTCACTGACATAATACCCTCCACCAGACCCGTCACTGACATAATACCCTCCACCAGACCCGTCACTGACATAATACCCTCCACCAGACCCGTCACTGACATAATACCCTCCACCAGACCCGTCACTGACATAATACCTCCCACCAGACCCGTCACTGACATAATACCCTCCACCAGACCCGTCACTGACATAATACCCTCCACCAGACCCGTCACTGACATAATACCCTCCACCAGACCCGTCACTGACATAATACCCTCCACCAGACCCGTCACTGACATAATACCCTCCACCAGACCCGTCACTGACATAATACCCTCCCACCAGACCCGTCACTGACATAATACCCTCCACCAGACCCGTCACTGACATAATACCCTCCCACCAGACCCTCCCACCAGACCCGTCACTGGCATAATACCCTCCACCAGACCCGTCACTGACATAATACCCTCCACCAGACCCGTCACTGACATAATACCCTCCCACCAGACCCGTCACTGACATAATACCCTCCACCAGACCCGTCACTGACATAATACCCTCCACCAGACCCGTCACTGACATAATACCCTCCCACCAGACCCGTCACTGACATAATACCCTCCACCAGACCCGTCACTGACATAATACCCTCCCACCAGACCCGTCACTGACATAATACCCTCCACCAGACCCGTCACTGGCAGTAATACCCTCCCACCAGACCCGTCACTGACATAATACCCTCCCACCAGACCCGTCACTGACATAATACCCTCCACCAGACCCGTCACTGACATAATACCCTCCCACCAGACCCGTCACTTACATAATACCCTCCACCAGACCCGTCACTGACATAATACCCTCCACCAGACCCGTCACTGACATAATACCCTCCACCAGACCCGTCACTGACATAATACCCTCCCACCAGACCCGTCACTGACATAATACCCTCCACCAGACCCGTCACTGACATAATACCCTCCACCAGACCCGTCACTGACATAATACCCTCCACCAGACCCGTCACTGACATAATACCCTCCACCAGACCCGTCACTGACATAATACCCTCCACCAGACCCGTCACTGGCATAATACCCTCCACCAGACCCATCACTGGCATAATACCCTCCCACCAGACCCGTCACTGACATAATACCCTCCACCAGACCCGTCACTGACATAATACCCTCCACCAGACCCGTCACTGACATAATACCCTCCACCAGACCCGTCACTGACATAATACCCTCCACCAGACCCGTCACTGACATAATACCCTCCACCAGACCCGTCACTGACATAATACCCTCCACCAGACCCGTCACTGACATAATACCCTCCACCAGACCCGTCACTGACATAATACCCTCCACCAGACCCGTCACTGACATAATACCCTCCACCAGACCCGTCACTGACATAATACCCTCCACCAGACCCGTCACTGACATAATACCCTCCACCAGACCCGTCACTGACATAATACCCTCCACCAGACCCGTCACTGACATAATACCCTCCACCAGACCCGTCACTGACATAATACCCTCCCACCAGACCCGTCACTGACATAATACCCTCCACCAGACCCGTCACTGACATAATACCCTCCACCAGACCCGTCACTGACATAATACCCTCCACCAGACCCGTCACTGGCATAATACCCTCCACCAGACCCGTCACTGACATAATACCCTCCACCAGACCCGTCACTGACATAATACCCTCCCACCAGACCCGTCACTGACATAATACCCTCCACCAGACCCGTCACTGACATAATACCCTCCACCAGACCCGTCACTGACATAATACCCTCCACCAGACCCGTCACTGACATAATACCCTCCACCAGACCCGTCACTGACATAATACCCTCCACCAGACCCGTCACTGACATAATACCCTCCACCAGACCCGTCACTGACATAATACCCTCCACCAGACCCGTCACTGACATAATACCCTCCACCAGACCCGTCACTGACATAATACCCTCCACCAGACCCGTCACTGACATAATACCCTCCACCAGACCCGTCACTGACATAATACCCTCCACCAGACCCGTCACTGACATAATACCCTCCACCAGACCCGTCACTGACATAATACCCTCCACCAGACCCGTCACTGACATAATACCCTCCACCAGACCCGTCACTGGCATAATACCCTCCACCAGACCCGTCACTGACATAATACCCTCCCACCAGACCCGTCACTGGCATAATACCCTCCACCAGACCCGTCACTGACATAATACCCTCCCACCAGACCCGTCACTGACATAATACCCTCCACCAGACCCGTCACTGACATAATACCCTCCCACCAGACCCGTCACTGACATAATACCCTCCCACCAGACCCGTCACTGGCATAATACCCTCCACCAGACCCGTCACTGACATAATACCCTCCACCAGACCCGTCACTGACATAATACCCTCCACCAGACCCGTCACTGACATAATACCCTCCACCAGACCCGTCACTGACATAATACCCTCCACCAGACCCGTCACTGACATAATACCCTCCACCAGACCCGTCACTGACATAATACCCTCCACCAGACCCGTCACTGACATAATACCCTCCCACCAGACCCGTCACTGACATAATACCCTCCACCAGACCCGTCACTGACATAATACCCTCCACCAGACCCGTCACTAGTAGTAGGGTGGACGACTCACAGGTACCTTTTTTTTGGGGGAGAGGACCCCTGTGAGTTGTACGACTCACAGGTACCTTATTTTTTTGGGAGAGGACCCCTGTGAGTTGTACGACTCACAGGTACCTTTTTTTTTCTGGAAATTCACGTGTAGCGCTTTAGGGTTTTCAGGTGAATTTGGGGAGTCACAGATTTGGAATTAGGGAATTCTTATAATGAAAAATAATGTCATATGAGTTTGTTAAAGTTCTTATGAGAAAAATAATTTCCAAGTGTGACGGTGTTCCCCCCCTTATAATTCTCCCACGCCTGCAGTAAGAGTCATGTCTACTTTTCCCAAGCGTTCTCTACGTTGCAGGCTACAATTTGATATATGGGAGAGAGTGAAGTGTTCTCGGAGAGCCGAGAAATTTGTGAAATAGTAATATTTTGGCCTGTGGTTTAGGCCCTTTAGGGAGCCAAGATGGCGCTGGCTTCCCTGATCTCCCGCCAAAACCGTGTGACGTCAGTGGCACCGGATTGGTCACCGACAGCAATGTGGCACCGGGAGCCAATGAAAACCTCCCATAGCGAAAGTGACGTCACGAAGGAAGGGGGTCCGGCCAGCGCGCCGGGCTGGCGCCAGTCAGACACGACACGTCATAGAGGTCGGACGTGCGACGAGTGGTCCTGTCTGTCGGACAGCTGTTTCCCACTACCGTGGATTTACGCGTCACCTGAAGTCCGCCAGTACTCTGAGAAGTCTTCCCTAGTTCATGTGTTGAACCAGAAGAGGGAATTGACGGTTATTTGAGCAACAAGTGCTCCAGTCAGGTACTGTGCCAGTAGCAGTGAAGCCGTGCAGTGACGTATGTTGACGTCTGTGGCAATTCACCAGTTCGTGACAGCGTAGTGGCTGACAGAGCCACTGGGTAGCTGAGGAAGAGAGGACTATTTGGGGAAACCGAACGACTGTAGCTGAGACGTAGGCGACAGCCGTTGCTGGGAGAAGACGACGGCCAGGAGACCGACTCCAACCTTCAAGAAGTCAAGGAGGAGGACGGACCTGCAGTGAGGAGGCACGGAGACGACGCGCTAAACGGTGGGACGACGAGAGGCTCTGGTAGGACACGACGACGTGTAGTGTGGGGGCGTTCCCGACACGAGGACCAGGAGCTACATCTCGACTCTCATCGGAGGATAGGGTGAAGTAGGTGGTTCTAGTTCCCTCCCCATTCCCCTTTAGTTAGCTATATTATTTGGCTATATTATCTAGCCTGAAGATTTTATATGTCGTGAGCAAGTCTCACCTATGTCACGGTAAAGCACCAGGTGCTAGACAGTACTATCAAGAGTACTTGTAATATTCATGTTGATTATTGGTGTGTACAGGCACCAGGAACCAGTGATAAATTTACTGTGTTGTGTATATCTTTCTATAGATTTTGATATGAACATATAGTGGTAAATTATATATAAGATTATGCCAGTATTTGGAGGTTAGGCTATGTGCCCAGAAACTATTTATTTTCCATGTATTGATGATTGATTTATATACCATATATATGTCTATGTTCATTCAGTGAATAATCATTTGTGAGTACAGTGAATTATTGCGTTATCGCCCACGAGAGAAAGTACTGAAAACTCCAGTGTTAATATTTCATAATATATTGTTGGATAAATAACAATGTGAAGCCATTACAGTGAATCATTGTAGAATTGATTGTAGAAAAGACTGTTTGAGCCTGAGTACAGTGTAACTAAGTAATTCGGTTTATTTGTGCCAATATCGAGTGTGCGAGTTTCTAGTAATATTGGAGAATTTAAAGAAACCGCGCGTGAATCTAGCAAACAAGCAAATTTCGCGCGGAGAGTCCATTGCGATCAGCTGTTCTTGACACTTGATGAGGAGGGGAGAGTGTTGCCCTCTAGGTCGCATAATATCCGTGGGAATTACCGGCCGAGTCAGGATCAGTTGATTTATTGATTATTGTTGGCTTGTGACATCTTTCATACATTTTAAGTAAAATACAAAACTCTCTTTGGTTTTTATCATCCCCTCCATTGATCTTGTGGCTATATTATACTGGTAAATAGAGTGATAACAATAAGTACCTGCCTGATTCCTGATCTTTGAGTGTGACCTTGCCAAGGCTACCACTGAATACACCAGTCCACTGAGGTGTTACTGGCCACCTTAAACACCAGTTGGCGACCTTGTGTTAACCGTAGAGCCCTATTGTTGGGGAGGGCACACGACGTCGATGTGATCGAGTCGTGTTCTCACTCTTTCTTAATAAGAGGCCGTTAAGATTGACTGGGAGACTCTCCTGGCGTGCAGTGGCGCCGTGAGGATCGAGGGAAGACCCGCAGGGCTACGGTGAGTTACCTTGAGCATAACTATTGCTCACCCCAGAGTAAGGGTAGAGAATAATAGAGAGGTAAACCCCCAACATTGGCGACCTTGCCAGGATATAGATCGGAGTAAAGGTTGCAGTGGTACTTGGCAGTGGTGTTAGAGATCAGGTGCAGGTTAACACTCGTAGCACAAGATGGAGGATGATAAAGTAGCGAGGTTTATTGACTCTAGAGACGAACAGGTGCTGGAAGAGTGCACCAAGGCACAGTTACAGGCTATAGCGGATCATTTTGGAATAAAGCTGAAATCTGCCCGAGTTGGTGAAAGAAGACTAGAGATAATGGCTCAGCTAAAGGCTCGAGACGAAGCTTTGGGGAGGAACGGCCCCAAACACCTGCCAGTGAGGGTGAACACTTGAGTATTGGTGGAAGCAGCAGGGGATCCAGCGGCAGCAGGCACAGCATTAAGCTGGAAATAATGAAGCTGCAGCTAGAGGCACAGCAGCGCAAAGAAGAGCGAGAAGCAGCCAGCAGCGCAGAGAAGAGCGAGAAGCAGAGGCTCAGCAGCGCAGAGAAGAGCGAGAAGCAGAACGCAGCTGAGGAGAGAAGAGCACAGATGAAGCGTGAGGAGCGAGAAGCACAGATGCAGCGTGAGGAACGAGAAGCACAGTACGCAGGGAAGAACAGAGCGAGGGCTGAGACAAAGGAAATAGAAGCCAACCAGGAGGTGGAGCTGAAGCGAGCTGAACTGGGACTAGGTGCCCCTGCCCCGCCACAGGAAGACCGACGAGTGAGGGAACGAGACCTGCCGGTCTTTGTGCCTAGTGAAGCCGAAAGTTTCTTCGATCACTTTGAGAGAGTTGCTGCTATGAAGAGGTGGCCGAGGGCGGAGTGGGCGGAGTTGGTCCAAGGGAGGCTCACAGGGAAGCTCGCCAAGCCTTCACTATGCTCGACTTCCAAGAATGCACTAACTACGATGCGGTAAAACGAGCTGTGCTCCGTTCCTTTAAGCTCACGCCAGAGTGTTACAGAAAGAGGTTTAGAGAATGTACCCGGTTGCCAGGAAAATCGTATGCGGAGACGGCGAGGGACATGAAAGAAAGCTCCTTAAGTGGCTGGACTCTGAAGAAGCAAGGTCGGTCGAAGAGGTCAAGGAACTAATGGCCATGGAAAAGTTTATGTCCGTGCTCTCTCCTGAGATCAGGATGAGGGTAAAGGAGGCGGACATAAAGGACCTGAGGGCCGCAGCCGACCGGGCCGACATGCTAGAAGAAGCCCTACGCCCACGCCGAGAGGGACAGAACCGACCACCCGCATACGTCGGAAACGATAGGAGTTATAGAAGGACGGATGGATGGAGGACAGGAGCGAGTTCTCCCAAGTCCCATCTCAAGTTGGAACACCCGAGGATCAAAAGGTGCTGTGAGCCGATAAGAGAACCAAGCTGAGAGCTCGGGAACTGTTGCAGAAAGAGACAAGTGGGCGGGAAAGACACAGGGTGTGACGGCTCTGGAGGCAGTGCTAAGGCGAGCGGTGGCGGATGGTCTCCGCCGAGGGGCCGCTGCTACAACTGCGGAATACCCGGACACGTCGCGCGGGAATGCAGACGCCCTAAGCAGCGGGGACACGTTGCTTTAGTGATGTTCGAGGACCAGAGGGCCGAGGGAGTGCGGGATGAACCCGTGCTGAATGGGGAGAAGAAAGTTCACCCATTCATGTGTCAAGGAACCGTAAGGATGGGGGTCGCAGACCCCATCCCAGTGAAGATGCTAAGAGACACCGGGGCTGACTTTACCCTGGTAAGTGAAACCCTGTTCCCCGAGGGTTACGAAAGTACCAGTGTGGGGGTGGCAAGTGTGACCACTGTGGGAGGCCCAGTGAGGATGCCCCTACACCAGGTAACTTTAAATTCCGATATGGCTGCCAGACCCTAGAGGTGGGAGTCTGTACATCAATGCCCAAGATGGAGGCACAGGTCATCTTGGGGAATGACGCGTGTGGAGGATACGTCCTCCCACATCTCGTGAAAGGCGAAGAGTGCATAGAACAACACGAGGCAGGCGAGAGTTGAACGCCTGTGGGGACGAGAAGGGAATCGCACCGGTGGCGATCCCAGTTTGTACTGTGACACCGAGACAACGCGAAGAACCAGGAGGTTGTGGATCTGATGGGGCTGAGGAGTCGACTGACAGCCTGGGAACAGATCACCTCTGCGTAGGACCCAGAGAACGAGTGGAGGGCGAAGTAGCCCGAATGGTGAGTTGCAGGTGACACTCACCGGTTCTCCAGGGGTAAACCGCGCTCGTCTCGGAGAGTTACAGCAGGAGGAGTTCCCCGAATTGGTTAGTAAGGCCGAAGGAGGACGTGTGGGTCCTGAGAAGGCTTACTTTCCATTTATCTATATTATATATGCCATGCTATTCATGATGAAGGAACGATGGACACCAGGAGCGACCGTGGGAACGGTGAATAAATATGTCCAGAAGTTCAAAGAACGTCTCACTCGAGCGAAGGAATGGCTAGGAAACTCCTGAAGAAGGCGCAACGTAAGATGTCGGAGTGGTACGACAGGAGAGCTGCGCAGAGGGATTTTCAGGCCGGATCCAAAGTAATGGTTGTGCTGCCAGGTAAAGGTAGAGTGACCAGGTCGCGGTTCAAGAGACCGTACCGAGTGCTGCGACGGTTGGGTCCAGTGTCGTACGAGATTGGGAAGCCGGATGGACCCCGAAAGAAACAGGTGTGTCGCGCAGACCGCCTGAGACCTTTCTTCACTGTGGAAGGAAGAGCCGACAAGCAGGACGGAACGATGTCCCGAGAAACCCAGCGGAAGACGGGTCTGAGTGTACCGAGGGACCGAGAACTCCCGGAGGAGGAAAGTAAGTGGTCCAGGGCGGACGGCACCAGTCTCACCCGCACTGAGAGTCTGACAAGGATCAAGGTCAAGCACATCAAAGGGAAGGACGACGTAGTAGCGGACGCCCTATCCCGCATACACTAACAGACATGACTCTTATTTTAAGGGGAGGGGTATGTGACGGAGTTCCCCCCCTTATAATTCTCCCACGCCTGCAGTAAGAGTCATGTCTACTTTTCCCAAGCGTTCTCTACGTTGCAGGCTACAATTTGATATATGGGAGAGAGTGAAGTGTTCTCGGAGAGCCGAGAAATTTGTGAAATAGTAATATTTTGGCCTGTGGTTTAGGCCCTTTAGGGAGCCAAGATGGCGCTGGCTTCTGATCTCCCGCCAAAACCGTGTGACGTCAGTGGCACCGGATTGGTCACCGACAGCAATGTGGCACCGGGAGCCAATGAAAACCTCCCATAGCGAAAGTGACGTCACGAAGGAAGGGGGTCCGGCCAGCGCGCCGGGCTGGCGCCAGCAGTCAGACACGACACGTCATAGAGGTCGGACGTGCGACGAGTGGTCCTGTCTGTCGGACAGCTGTTTCCCACTACCGTGGATTTACGCGTCACCTGAAGTCCGCCAGTACTCTGAGAAGTCTTCCCTAGTTCATGTGTTGAACCAGAAGAGGGAATTGACGGTTATTTGAGCAACAAGTGCTCCAGTCAGGTACTGTGCCAGTAGCAGTGAAGCCGTGCAGTGACGTATGTTGACGTCTGTGGCAATTCACCAGTTCGTGACAGCGTAGTGGCTGACAGAGCCACTGGGTAGCTGAGGAAGAGAGGACTATTTGGGGAAACCGAACGACTGTAGCTGAGACGTAGGCGACAGCCGTTGCTGGGAGAAGACGACGGCCAGGAGACCGACTCCAACCTTCAAGAAGTCAAGGAGGAGGACGGACCTGCAGTGAGGAGGCACGGAGACGACGCGCTAAACGGTGGGACGACGAGAGGCTCTGGTAGGACACGACGACGTGTAGTGTGGGGGCGTTCCCGACACGAGGACCAGGAGCTACATCTCGACTCTCATCGGAGGATAGGGTGAAGTAGGTGGTTCTAGTTCCCTCCCCATTCCCCTTTAGTTAGCTATATTATTTGGCTATATTATCTAGCCTGAAGATTTTATATGTCGTGAGCAAGTCTCACCTATGTCACGGTAAAGCACCAGGGCTAGACAGTACTATCAAGAGTACTTGTAATATTCATGTTGATTATTGGTGTGTACAGGCACCAGGAACCAGTGATAAATTTACTGTGTTGTGTATATCTTTCTATAGATTTTGATATGAACATATAGTGGTAAATTATATATAAGATTATGCCAGTATTTGGAGGTTAGGCTATGTGCCCAGAAACTATTTATTTTCCATGTATTGATGATTGATTTATATACCATATATATGTCTATGTTCATTCAGTGAATAATCATTTGTGAGTACAGTGAATTATTGCGTTATCGCCCACGAGAGAAAGTACTGAAAACTCCAGTGTTAATATTTCATAATATATTGTTGGATAAATAACAATGTGAAGCCATTACAGTGAATCATTGTAGAATTGATTGTAGAAAAGACTGTTTGAGCCTGAGTACAGTGTAACTAAGTAATTCGGTTTATTTGTGCCAATATCGAGTGTGCGAGTTTCTAGTAATATTGGAGAATTTAAAGAAACCGCGCCGTGAATCTAGCAAACAAGCAAATTTCGCGCGGAGAGTCCATTGCGATCAGCTGTTCTTGACACTTGATGAGGAGGGGAGAGTGTTGCCCTCTAGCGGTCGCATAATATCCGTGGGAATTACCGGCCGAGTCAGGATCAGTTGATTTATTGATTATTGTTTGGCTTGTGACATCTTTCATACATTTTAAGTAAAATACAAAACTCTCTTTGTGTTTTATCATCCCCTCCATTGATCTTGTGGCTATATATACTGGTAAATAGAGTGATAACAATAAGTACCTGCCTGATTCCTGATCTTTGAGTGTGACCTTGCCAAGGCTACCACTGAATACACCAGTCCACTGAGGGTGTTACTGGCCACCTTAAACACCAGTTGGCGACTTGTGTTAACCGTAGAGCCCTATTGTTGGGGAGGGCACACGACGGTCGATGTGATCGAGTCGTGTTCTCACTCTTTCTTAATAAGAGGCCGTTAAGATTGACTGGGAGACTCTCCTGGCGTGCAGTGGCGCCGTGAGGATCGAGGGAAGACCCGCAGGGCTACGGTGAGTTACCTTGAGCATAACTATTGCTCACCCCAGAGTAAGGGTAGAATAATAGAGAGGTGAAACCCCCAACACAAGACATAGAAGTTTGTTAAGGCCTTATGGGACAAATTCAAGTAATGTATGTAGCTCTTTAGGGCTTCCAGGAGAACTCTACGGACATGTTTTACATGTTTTCAACTTACAAAATCCGTCTGTGTAAGCCATAGTTTTCATGTAAATTTAGAAATTCGTGTTTGTGAGCCAGGGTTTTCAGGGTTTCGTACATCACACCCCCCTCCCTCCCCCCTTACCTCGCAATCTCTCGCGTCACCTTTATTTACTTTACGCCCGGCCAGCCAGTCGGCTCGTATCTTATCTTATCTCCTCCATAATATCTGGACCGTCCCTCCTCTCTCTCTCTCTCTCTCCTTTCATTCAGTTCAGTTCAACTATTTTCCAACATCGTATGTTTGCTCCTTTTCATTAAGCAAGTCAGTTTTACACAAATAAATCATGTTAGTAAGCATGTTCTAGCTCACGTTCCCCCACCTTAGTCCCCTGTCGTATAATGAATACTATCATTCCAATCCCTCTAAAATTTAAAAATAATCATATTTCAAGTGTAGTTCAATACAGTAATTTAGTTACCAAGCTCCAGCGCTTGTCCTCCGCCTCAGCTCTCTCTCGTATCTTCGTTAGTAACAGTCCAATTTCCCTGAAATTTTTACCCTCTGTATTTCAGGCTCCGTAAATAAGATCAAAACAGTTATCGAGCTCCAGCGCTTGTCCCCCACCTTAGTTCGTTTATACAAGATCGTTAGTAACAGTCCAATTTCCCTGAAATTTTTACCCTCTGTATTTCAGACACCGTAAATAAAATCAAGTCAGTTATCGAGCTCCAGCTCTCGTCCCCACCTTAGTTCTCCTTCGTATCTTTGTAAATAACCCATCAATTTCCCTGAAATTTTTACCCTCTGTATTTCAGACATAGTAAATATGAAGTAAACAATTATAAAACTCTAGCTCTTGTCCTCTGTCCAAGTTCACTCCGGTAAATTCAGTACTCTCAGTCCAAATCCCCCTGAGATTTAAACACCCAACTACATTTTCAGACATAGTAAATAAAACCCAGTTCAGTTATCAAGTTTCAACTCTTGTGCCCCAGCTTAGTTCATTTTGTACAAGTTCTTTATTTCCAACTAAATCATCCTAAGATTTAAGAACACCTTATTTTCTAACGTAGTAAAATTAATCAGGGCATTAACCAAGCTCCATTCCCTCAGCCTTAGATCATCAGACATAAATATTTTCGATCAAGTCCGTCTCCAGCTTAACTCTTACCCTTTCCCTCCCTTACCTTCTCATCCCCAACGTACCCAAACCTTCAATAATCGTACTGTATTTGCATATTTTCTCTATATTCACTGTGTTCTTCGTATTCTCATCCGTGTTCACTCCATGTTCTTCAAATGTTCACAGTCCCATTCAGTTCATATTTTCACAAGTATCTCCATTTTTTCTGTAATCTTTCTCTTAGTCTCATTATGTTCTCTACAAATTCTAGTCATATTTTCTATGTTTTCATATGTTCTCTGTATAACTTTTATACTCAATATTCATGCTAACTTCCATATTTTGTGTTCTTTGTCAATATTCATGTTCCTCTACAAGTTCATGTTCCTCACAAGATCACTTCGTTTTTCACCTTCACTTACATGTTTTCTACATTCTTTTGTCATATTCTCCATGTTCTTCACAAGTCCATTGTTCATTCTTTGTAATCCCTATTCTCCTTATCATGTTTTCATGTTCTCTGTAAGTTCATATTCCCAGCATGTTCACTGTATTCATCAACTTTTCTTACATATGTTCTTTGCCATGTTCCCCATATGTTCTCTGGGTTTTTCCCCTTACATGTTATTTAACGTTCCTTAACTAAAAAAATCTTTCGCCAATCAACTAAAAACATAGTCACTTTCGTCATTTCTCAACTAAACCTATTATCCAGTCAACTAAAAATAGTCAGAAATAGCCTCGTTCAACACTGTTCTTAACTAAAACAACCTTTCTCTTAGCTAAAAATTGTCAAAGGAAACTTCTTTCAGCACTTTCTTAACAGCCGCTATGTTTCATCAGGAAAAAATTGTCAAAGGAAACTTTCCAAAACTGTTCATAACTAGCTTTTATCCATCGTCAATCAACTAAATAATAACTTTCATCATTTCTTAACTAAACTTATTCCCCAGTCATCAGAAAATAACCGTGTTCTTCATGTTTCATTGTCATTTCATAACTAAAATTATCCATCAATCAACAGAAAAAGTCATATTCATCATTTCGTAACAGCCATTATGTTTTCGTCAAGAAAGAAAATATAGTCAAACATATCTATCATCGTCGTTCTTAACTGACATTTATACTTTGTGGAGCACTAAAAAATAGTCAAATGTAACTTTTTCAACACTTTCGTAACTAAAATTATATGTCGCTAAGTAAGAAAAATTGTCAAAGGAATCTTTCCAGCACTGTTCTTAACTAAACTTATTCCCCAGTCATCAGAAAATAACCGTGTTCTTCATGTTTCATTGTCATTTCATAACTAAAATTATCCATCAATCAACAGAAAAAGCCATGTTCATCATGTTTTGTCTTTTTGCTTAACTAAAATTATGTTTTGTCAAGTAAGAAAAAATAACCAAAGATATCTTTCATCGCTGTTCTTAACTGACATTATACTTTGGGGAGCACAAAAATAGTCTCCCTCGTCATGTTTTGTCTTTTTCCTTAACTAAAGTATTCATCAGTCAACTAAAAAAATAGTTGCTTCATCATGTTTCCTTGTCATTTCTTAACTGAAATATCACTTCTCTCATTTAAAATAGTCATGTGTAGCCTCTTTCCAACACTGTTCTTAACTAAAGTAACCTTTCACTTCGCTAAAATAGTCATATTCGTCATTGTTCCTAACTAAAATTATATGTCGTTAAGTAAGAAATATAGTCAAAGACTCTCTTCGAGACATCAAGGACTTACTCAAAGACATCAAAGTTGCACTCAAAGACATCCTTTGAGACATCAAAGACATCCTTTAAGACTTCAATGGGACTCTTCGAGATATCAAAAGACACTCTCAAACACTCAAAAATTTACTTGCATCCTCAAAGTTATTCTCAGAGGCATAAAAGTCATTCTCAGAGCTATCAAATTATTCTCGATGTCATCAAAAAGTATTTTCTCGTTCATCAAAGTTAATCTCAGAGTTAACAAAGGTAATCTCTAACTCACTCTCGTACATCAAAGTTGTTTCAAAGACATCAAAGTTAATCTCAGAGTTATCCAAAGATATTCTCATGTCCACAAAAGTTATTCTGAGTTATAAGTCTATCAAAGTTAATCTCAAACATCTCCGTTCATAAAAGTTATTCTCTAAGAGCTATCAAAAGTTATTCTCAGTCATCAAAGTTATTCCAAGAGACGTCAAAGTTAATCCAAGACATCATCTTTCATCAAAGATATTCTCTCTAAGCCATCAATGTTCTTCTCAAAGACATAAAAGTTATTCTCTATGTCATCAAAAAGTTATTCTCTGAGCTAACAAAATACTACTCATGTTCTCAAAGACATTCTCCAATTCATCAAAGTTGTTTCAAAGACATCAAAGTTAATCTCAGAGTTATCAAAAGTTATTCTCAGTCATGATATGTTATTCTCTATCTCACTTCCATTCATCAAAGACATTCTCTAAGCCCTCAAAGTTATTCTCTAAGACAACAAAGTCATTCCCAGAGTCATCAAAAAGTTATTCTTCGAAACATAAAATTTGCTCTGTAAGATATCTTCGTTCATCAAACTTATTCTCAGAGATATCTAAAGTTATTCTCAGAACAATCAAAAGTTATTCTAAGACAACAAAGTTATTCTCAGAGCTACCCAAAGCTATTCTCAGAGTCACCTTCGTTCGTCAGAGAAACTTTCAAAACATCTTTGTTCATCAAACTTGTTTTCAAAGTCATCAAAAGTTAATCTAAGACATCTTCTTTCATCAAAGTTATTTTCAGAGACATCTAAAGTTATTCTCAGAGCTATCAAACTTGTTCTCAGAGTCATCAAATGTTATTCTCGAAGTCATCAAAGATATTTTCAGAGACATCTAAAGTTAATTTCTATGTTATAAAAGTTATTCTCAGAGACATCTAAAGTTAATCTTGCTCATCAAAGTTGTTCTCTAAGACATAAAAGTTATTCTCAGAGTCATCAAAGTTAATCTCTAAGTATCTTTTCGTTCATCAGAGAAGCTTTCTAAGACATCTTTGTTCATCCAAGTTGTTCTCTAAGACATCAATCTTGTTCTCTAAGACATCAAAGATGTTCTCTAAATCATAAAGTTAATCTCTAAGTTACCTTCGTTCCTCAGAGAAACTTTCCAAAACATCTTTGTTCATCAAACTTGTTTTCAAAGTCATCAAAAGTTAATCTAAGACATCTTTTTTCATCAAAGTTATTTTCAGAGACATCTAAAGTTATTATGTAAGACATAAAAGTTATTCTCAGAGTCATCAAATGTTATTCTCGAAGTAATCAAAGATATTTTCAGAGACATCTAAAGTTAATTTCTATGTTATAAAAGTTATTCTCAGAGACATCAAAGTTGTTCTCTAATCATCAATGTTGTTCTCCAAGACATCAAAGATGTTCTCAAAATCATAAAAGTTATTCCCAGAGCTATCAAGGTTATTCTCAAAGTCATCAAAGTTATTCAAAGAGCTAACAAAAGTTATTCTCTAAGTAACCTTTCGTTCATCAGAGAAGCTTTCTAAGACATCTTCGTTCATCAATGTTGATCTCTAAGTCACCTTGGTTCACCGAAGAAACTCTCCTTCTTCCATCAAGTTATACTTTAAGACAACATTGTTGTTCTCTAAGACATCTTCAGGCATAAAATTTCTCTCCAAATGTAACTAGTTCAGCTTTTCATATCAAACTTACACTTCTGTTAAATATATTTTCTTAGACATTTTACCTTTTAAACTGTTCTCTGAACTACACTGTTCAAACCTACGTAACCTATCCTCTCCACCCAATGTTACTTAGTTAACGTAACGTTCCTAAACCTAACTTTACCTATCCTAACATAACTTACCTTACCTTACCTATCTTACCTAACTTTACCTATCTTACCTAACTTAACCTGCATAACCTAACTTTACCTATGTTACCTTACCTTACCTATCTTACCTAACATAACCTAACTTTACCTATGTTACCTTACCTTACCTACCGTTCCTAACTTATCCTGCTTAAACTATCTTACCTAACTTTACCTATGTTACCTTACCTTACCTACCTTTCCTAACTTAACCTGCTTAACCTATCTTACCTAACTTTACCTATGTTACCTTACCTTACCTAACTTATCCTGCTTAACCTAACTTACCTACATTACCTAACTTAACTTTCATAACCTAACTTTACCTATCCTAACATAACTTACCTTACCTTCCCTATCTTACCTAACTTTACCTATCCTAACATAACTTACCTTACCTTCCCTAACTTAACCTAACTTACCTACATTACCTAACTTAACTTTCATAACCTAACTTTACCTATCCTAACATAACTTACCTTACCTTCCCTATCTTACCTAACTTTACCTATCCTAACATAACTTACCTTACCTTCCCTAACTTAACCTAACTTTACCTATCCTAACTTAACTTACCTTTCATAACCTAACTTTACCTATCCTATCCTAACCTAACTTGTCTTACCTAACTTAATCTTACATTCCCAAACTGATGTATCCTAACTTATCTAGTCCAACCAGACATGCTCTAACTTACATAAGTATTCCTTCTTGTCTTTGTGTTTCGTCAATCATTGTCTCATATTCATTTACTCATTTCATTAGTTAATTTCTCAAATGGACGTTTTTGCATTTCAAGTGTTATTTGTTTAAGATTGGGTATTTAACCATTTCAAAGGTTTTTCTTATATCTGGGAACTTACTCGTTTCAAGGGTCAATTTCTCAAATGGTCATTTTTGCAGATTAAGGGTTATTTGTTAAAGTTCATCAAGTTGCTCATAAGTTGTATTTATTATGTTTGTTATCATTTATTCTTATTCCCCAACCCCTTAACCTAACCTCTTGTAAT
>NW_027189155.1:1373997-1489140 GCF_040958095.1 Procambarus clarkii | reverse complement strand
ATTACAAGAGGTTAGGTTAAGGGGTTGGGGAATAAGAATAAATGATAACAAACATAATAAATACAACTTATGAGCAACTTGATGAACTTTAACAAATAACCCTTAATCTGCAAAAATGACCATTTGAGAAATTGACCCTTGAAACGAGTAAGTTCCCAGATATAAGAAAAACCTTTGAAATGGTTAAATACCCAATCTTAAACAAATAACACTTGAAATGCAAAAACGTCCATTTGAGAAATTAACTAATGAAATGAGTAAATGAATATGAGACAATGATTGACGAAACACAAAGACAAGAAGGAATACTTATGTAAGTTAGAGCATGTCTGGTTGGACTAGATAAGTTAGGATACATCAGTTTGGGAATGTAAGATTAAGTTAGGTAAGACAAGTTAGGTTAGGATAGGATAGGTAAAGTTAGGTTATGAAAGGTAAGTTAAGTTAGGATAGGTAAAGTTAGGTTAAGTTAGGGAAGGTAAGGTAAGTTATGTTAGGATAGGTAAAGTTAGGTAAGATAGGGAAGGTAAGGTAAGTTATGTTAGGATAGGTAAAGTTAGGTTATGAAAGTTAAGTTAGGTAATGTAGGTAAGTTAGGTTAAGTTAGGGAAGGTAAGGTAAGTTATGTTAGGATAGGTAAAGTTAGGTAAGATAGGGAAGGTAAGGTAAGTTATGTTAGGATAGGTAAAGTTAGGTTATGAAAGTTAAGTTAGGTAATGTAGGTAAGTTAGGTTAAGCAGGATAAGTTAGGTAAGGTAAGGTAACATAGGTAAAGTTAGGTAAGATAGGTTAAGCAGGTTAAGTTAGGAAAGGTAGGTAAGGTAAGGTAACATAGGTAAAGTTAGGTAAGATAGTTTAAGCAGGATAAGTTAGGAACGGTAGGTAAGGTAAGGTAACATAGGTAAAGTTAGGTTATGTTAGGTAAGATAGGTAAGGTAAGGTAACATAGGTAAAGTTAGGTTATGCAGGTTAAGTTAGGTAAGATAGGTAAAGTTAGGTAAGATAGGTAAGGTAAGGTAAGTTATGTTAGGATAGGTAAAGTTAGGTTTAGGAACGTTACGTTAACTAAGTAACATTGGGTGGAGAGGATAGGTTACGTAGGTTTGAACAGTGTAGTTCAGAGAACAGTTTAAAAGGTAAAATGTCTAAGAAAATATATTTAACAGAAGTGTAAGTTTGATATGAAAAGCTGAACTAGTTACATTTGGAGAGAAATTTTATGCCTGAAGATGTCTTAGAGAACAACAATGTTGTCTTAAAGTATAACTTGATGGAAGAAGGAGAGTTTCTTCGGTGAACCAAGGTGACTTAGAGATCAACATTGATGAACGAAGATGTCTTAGAAAGCTTCTCTGATGAACGAAAGGTTACTTAGAGAATAACTTTTGTTAGCTCTTTGAATAACTTTGATGACTTTGAGAATAACCTTGATAGCTCTGGGAATAACTTTTATGATTTTGAGAACATCTTTGATGTCTTGGAGAACAACATTGATGATTAGAGAACAACTTTGATGTCTCTGAGAATAACTTTTATAACATAGAAATTAACTTTAGATGTCTCTGAAAATATCTTTGATTACTTCGAGAATAACATTTGATGACTCTGAGAATAACTTTTATGTCTTACATAATAACTTTAGATGTCTCTGAAAATAACTTTGATGAAAAAAGATGTCTTAGATTAACTTTTGATGACTTTGAAAACAAGTTTGATGAACAAAGATGTTTTGGAAAGTTTCTCTGAGGAACGAAGGTAACTTAGAGATTAACTTTATGATTTAGAGAACATCTTTGATGTCTTAGAGAACAAGATTGATGTCTTAGAGAACAACTTGGATGAACAAAGATGTCTTAGAAAGCTTCTCTGATGAACGAAAAGATACTTAGAGATTAACTTTGATGACTCTGAGAATAACTTTTATGTCTTAGAGAACAACTTTGATGAGCAAGATTAACTTTAGATGTCTCTGAGAATAACTTTTATAACATAGAAATTAACTTTAGATGTCTCTGAAAATATCTTTGATGACTTCGAGAATAACATTTGATGACTCTGAGAACAAGTTTGATAGCTCTGAGAATAACTTTAGATGTCTCTGAAAATAACTTTGATGAAAGAAGATGTCTTAGATTAACTTTTGATGACTTTGAAAACAAGTTTGATGAACAAAGATGTTTTGAAAGTTTCTCTGACGAACGAAGGTGACTCTGAGAATAGCTTTGGGTAGCTCTGAGAATAACTTTGTTGTCTTAGAATAACTTTTGATTGTTCTGAGAATAACTTTAGATATCTCTGAGAATAAGTTTGATGAACGAAGATATCTTACAGAGCAAATTTTATGTTTCGAAGAATAACTTTTTGATGACTCTGGGAATGACTTTGTTGTCTTAGAGAATAACTTTGAGGGCTTAGAGAATGTCTTTGATGAATGGAAGTGAGATAGAGAATAACATATCATGACTGAGAATAACTTTTGATAACTCTGAGATTAACTTTGATGTCTTTGAAACAACTTTGATGAATTGGAGAATGTCTTTGAGAACATGAGTAGTATTTTGTTAGCTCAGAGAATAACTTTTTGATGACATAGAGAATAACTTTTATGTCTTTGAGAAGAACATTGATGGCTTAGAGAGAATATCTTTGATGAAAGATGATGTCTTGGATTAACTTTGACGTCTCTTGGAATAACTTTGATGACTGAGAATAACTTTTGATAGCTCTTAGAGAATAACTTTTATGAACGGAGATGTTTGAGATTAACTTTGATAGACTTATAACTCAGAATAACTTTTGTGGACATGAGAATATCTTTGGATAACTCTGAGATTAACTTTGATGTCTTTGAAACAACTTTGATGTACGAGAGTGAGTTAGAGATTACCTTTGTTAACTCTGAGATTAACTTTGATGAACGAGAAAATACTTTTTGATGACATCGAGAATAATTTGATAGCTCTGAGAATGACTTTTATGCCTCTGAGAATAACTTTGAGGATGCAAGTAAATTTTTGAGTGTTTGAGAGTGTCTTTTGATATCTCGAAGAGTCCCATTGAAGTCTTAAAGGATGTCTTTGATGTCTCAAAGGATGTCTTTGAGTGCAACTTTGATGTCTTTGAGTAAGTCCTTGATGTCTCGAAGAGAGTCTTTGACTATATTTCTTACTTAACGACATATAATTTTAGTTAGGAACAATGACGAATATGACTATTTTAGCGAAGTGAAAGGTTACTTTAGTTAAGAACAGTGTTGGAAAGAGGCTACACATGACTATTTTAAATGAGAGAAGTGATATTTCAGTTAAGAAATGACAAGGAAACATGATGAAGCAACTATTTTTTTAGTTGACTGATGAATACTTTAGTTAAGGAAAAAGACAAAACATGACGAGGGAGACTATTTTTGTGCTCCCCAAAGTATAATGTCAGTTAAGAACAGCGATGAAAGATATCTTTGGTTATTTTTTCTTACTTGACAAAACATAATTTTAGTTAAGCAAAAAGACAAAACATGATGAACATGGCTTTTTCTGTTGATTGATGGATAATTTTAGTTATGAAATGACAATGAAACATGAAGAACACGGTTATTTTCTGATGACTGGGGAATAAGTTTAGTTAAGAACAGTGCTGGAAAGATTCCTTTGACAATTTTTCTTACTTAGCGACATATAATTTTAGTTACGAAAGTGTTGAAAAAGTTACATTTGACTATTTTTTAGTGCTCCACAAAGTATAAATGTCAGTTAAGAACGACGATGATAGATATGTTTGACTATATTTTCTTTCTTGACGAAAACATAATGGCTGTTACGAAATGATGAATATGACTTTTTCTGTTGATTGATGGATAATTTTAGTTATGAAATGACAATGAAACATGAAGAACACGGTTATTTTCTGATGACTGGGGAATAAGTTTAGTTAAGAAATGATGAAAGTTATTATTTAGTTGATTGACGATGGATAAAAGCTAGTTATGAACAGTTTTGGAAAGTTTCCTTTGACAATTTTTTCCTGATGAAACATAGCGGCTGTTAAGAAAGTGCTGAAAGAAGTTTCCTTTGACAATTTTTAGCTAAGAGAAAGGTTGTTTTAGTTAAGAACAGTGTTGAACGAGGCTATTTCTGACTATTTTTAGTTGACTGGATAATAGGTTTAGTTGAGAAATGACGAAAGTGACTATGTTTTTAGTTGATTGGCGAAAGATTTTTTTAGTTAAGGAACGTTAAATAACATGTAAGGGGAAAAACCCAGAGAACATATGGGGAACATGGCAAAGAACATATGTAAGAAAAGTTGATGAATACAGTGAACATGCTGGGAATATGAACTTACAGAGAACATGAAAACATGATAAGGAGAATAGGGATTACAAAGAATGAACAATGGACTTGTGAAGAACATGGAGAATATGACAAAAGAATGTAGAAAACATGTAAGTGAAGGTGAAAAACGAAGTGATCTTGTGAGGAACATGAACTTGTAGAGGAACATGAATATTGACAAAGAACACAAAATATGGAAGTTAGCATGAATATTGAGTATAAAAGTTATACAGAGAACATATGAAAACATAGAAAATATGACTAGAATTTGTAGAGAACATAATGAGACTAAGAGAAAGATTACAGAAAAAATGGAGATACTTGTGAAAATATGAACTGAATGGGACTGTGAACATTTGAAGAACATGGAGTGAACACGGATGAGAATACGAAGAACACAGTGAATATAGAGAAAATATGCAAATACAGTACGATTATTGAAGGTTTGGGTACGTTGGGGATGAGAAGGTAAGGGAGGGAAAGGGTAAGAGTTAAGCTGGAGACGGACTTGATCGAAAATATTTATGTCTGATGATCTAAGGCTGAGGGAATGGAGCTTGGTTAATGCCCTGATTAATTTTACTACGTTAGAAAATAAGGTGTTCTTAAATCTTAGGATGATTTAGTTGGAAATAAAGAACTTGTACAAAATGAACTAAGCTGGGGCACAAGAGTTGAAACTTGATAACTGAACTGGGTTTTATTTACTATGTCTGAAAATGTAGTTGGGTGTTTAAATCTCAGGGGGATTTGGACTGAGAGTACTGAATTTACCGGAGTGAACTTGGACAGAGGACAAGAGCTAGAGTTTTATAATTGTTTACTTCATATTTACTATGTCTGAAATACAGAGGGTAAAAATTTCAGGGAAATTGATGGGTTATTTACAAAGATACGAAGGAGAACTAAGGTGGGGACGAGAGCTGGAGCTCGATAACTGACTTGATTTTATTTACGGTGTCTGAAATACAGAGGGTAAAAATTTCAGGGAAATTGGACTGTTACTAACGATCTTGTATAAACGAACTAAGGTGGGGGACAAGCGCTGGAGCTCGATAACTGTTTTGATCTTATTTACGGAGCCTGAAATACAGAGGGTAAAAATTTCAGGGAAATTGGACTGTTACTAACGAAGATACGAGAGAGAGCTGAGGCGGAGGACAAGCGCTGGAGCTTGGTAACTAAATTACTGTATTGAACTACACTTGAAATATGATTATTTTTAAATTTTAGAGGGATTGGAATGATAGTATTCATTATACGACAGGGGACTAAGGTGGGGGAACGTGAGCTAGAACATGCTTACTAACATGATTTATTTGTGTAAAACTGACTTGCTTAATGAAAAGGAGCAAACATACGATGTTGGAAAATAGTTGAACTGAACTGAATGAAAGGAGAGAGAGAGAGAGAGAGGAGGGACGGTCCAGATATTATGGAGGAGATAAGATAAGATACGAGCCGACTGGCTGGCCGGGCGTAAAGTAAATAAAGGTGACGCGAGAGATTGCGAGGTAAGGGGGGAGGGAGGGGGGTGTGATGTACGAAACCCTGAAAACCCTGGCTCACAAACACGAATTTCTAAATTTACATGAAAACTATGGCTTACACAGACGGATTTTGTAAGTTGAAAACATGTAAAACATGTCCGTAGAGTTCTCCTGGAAGCCCTAAAGAGCTACATACATTACTTGAATTTGTCCCATAAGGCCTTAACAAACTTCTATGTCTTGTGTTGGGGGTTTCACCTCTCTATTATTCTACCCTTACTCTGGGGTGAGCAATAGTTATGCTCAAGGTAACTCACCGTAGCCCTGCGGGTCTTCCCTCGATCCTCACGGCGCCACTGCACGCCAGGAGAGTCTCCCAGTCAATCTTAACGGCCTCTTATTAAGAAAGAGTGAGAACACGACTCGATCACATCGACCGTCGTGTGCCCTCCCCAACAATAGGGCTCTACGGTTAACACAAGTCGCCAACTGGTGTTTAAGGTGGCCAGTAACACCCTCAGTGGACTGGTGTATTCAGTGGTAGCCTTGGCAAGGTCACACTCAAAGATCAGGAATCAGGCAGGTACTTATTGTTATCACTCTATTTACCAGTATATATAGCCACAAGATCAATGGAGGGGATGATAAAACACAAAGAGAGTTTTGTATTTTACTTAAAATGTATGAAAGATGTCACAAGCCAAACAATAATCAATAAATCAACTGATCCTGACTCGGCCGGTAATTCCCACGGATATTATGCGACCGCTAGAGGGCAACACTCTCCCCTCCTCATCAAGTGTCAAGAACAGCTGATCGCAATGGACTCTCCGCGCGAAATTTGCTTGTTTGCTAGATTCACGGCGCGGTTTCTTTAAATTCTCCAATATTACTAGAAACTCGCACACTCGATATTGGCACAAATAAACCGAATTACTTAGTTACACTGTACTCAGGCTCAAACAGTCTTTTCTACAATCAATTCTACAATGATTCACTGTAATGGCTTCACATTGTTATTTATCCAACAATATATTATGAAATATTAACACTGGAGTTTTCAGTACTTTCTCTCGTGGGCGATAACGCAATAATTCACTGTACTCACAAATGATTATTCACTGAATGAACATAGACATATATATGGTATATAAATCAATCATCAATACATGGAAAATAAATAGTTTCTGGGCACATAGCCTAACCTCCAAATACTGGCATAATCTTATATATAATTTACCACTATATGTTCATATCAAAATCTATAGAAAGATATACACAACACAGTAAATTTATCACTGGTTCCTGGTGCCTGTACACACCAATAATCAACATGAATATTACAAGTACTCTTGATAGTACTGTCTAGCCCTGGTGCTTTACCGTGACATAGGTGAGACTTGCTCACGACATATAAAATCTTCAGGCTAGATAATATAGCCAAATAATATAGCTAACTAAAGGGGAATGGGGAGGGAACTAGAACCACCTACTTCACCCTATCCTCCGATGAGAGTCGAGATGTAGCTCCTGGTCCTCGTGTCGGGAACGCCCCCACACTACACGTCGTCGTGTCCTACCAGAGCCTCTCGTCGTCCCACCGTTTAGCGCGTCGTCTCCGTGCCTCCTCACTGCAGGTCCGTCCTCCTCCTTGACTTCTTGAAGGTTGGAGTCGGTCTCCTGGCCGTCGTCTTCTCCCAGCAACGGCTGTCGCCTACGTCTCAGCTACAGTCGTTCGGTTTCCCCAAATAGTCCTCTCTTCCTCAGCTACCCAGTGGCTCTGTCAGCCACTACGCTGTCACGAACTGGTGAATTGCCACAGACGTCAACATACGTCACTGCACGGCTTCACTGCTACTGGCACAGTACCTGACTGGAGCACTTGTTGCTCAAATAACCGTCAATTCCCTCTTCTGGTTCAACACATGAACTAGGGAAGACTTCTCAGAGTACTGGCGGACTTCAGGTGACGCGTAAATCCACGGTAGTGGGAAACAGCTGTCCGACAGACAGGACCACTCGTCGCACGTCCGACCTCTATGACGTGTCGTGTCTGACTGCTGGCGCCAGCCCGGCGCGCTGGCCGGACCCCCTTCCTTCGTGACGTCACTTTCGCTATGGGAGGTTTTCATTGGCTCCCGGTGCCACATTGCTGTCGGTGACCAATCCGGTGCCACTGACGTCACACGGTTTTGGCGGGAGATCAGAAGCCAGCGCCATCTTGGCTCCCTAAAGGGCCTAAACCACAGGCCAAAATATTACTATTTCACAAATTTCTCGGCTCTCCGAGAACACTTCACTCTCTCCCATATATCAAATTGTAGCCTGCAACGTAGAGAACGCTTGGGAAAAGTAGACATGACTCTTACTGCAGGCGTGGGAGAATTATAAGGGGGGGAACTCCGTCACATACCCCTCCCCTTAAAATAAGAGTCATGTCTGTTAGTGTATGCGGGATAGGGCGTCCGCTACTACGTCGTCCTTCCCTTTGATGTGCTTGACCTTGATCCTTGTCAGACTCTCAGTGCGGGTGAGACTGGTGCCGTCCGCCCTGGACCACTTACTTTCCTCCTCCGGGAGTTCTCGGTCCCTCGGTACACTCAGACCCGTCTTCCGCTGGGTTTCTCGGGACATCGTTCCGTCCTGCTTGTCGGCTCTTCCTTCCACAGTGAAGAAAGGTCTCAGGCGGTCTGCGCGACACACCTGTTTCTTTCGGGGTCCATCCGGCTTCCCAATCTCGTACGACACTGGACCCAACCGTCGCAGCACTCGGTACGGTCTCTTGAACCGCGACCTGGTCACTCTACCTTTACCTGGCAGCACAACCATTACTTTGGATCCGGCCTGAAAATCCCTCTGCGCAGCTCTCCTGTCGTACCACTCCGACATCTTACGTTGCGCCTTCTTCAGGAGTTTCCTAGCCATTCCTTCGCTCGAGTGAGACGTTCTTTGAACTTCTGGACATATTTATTCACCGTTCCCACGGTCGCTCCTGGTGTCCATCGTTCCTTCATCATGAATAGCATGGCATATATAATATAGATAAATGGAAAGTAAGCCTTCTCAGGACCCACACGTCCTCCTTCGGCCTTACTAACCAATTCGGGGAACTCCTCCTGCTGTAACTCTCCGAGACGAGCGCGGTTTACCCCTGGAGAACCGGTGAGTGTCACCTGCAACTCACCATTCGGGCTACTTCGCCCTCCACTCGTTCTCTGGGTCCTACGCAGAGGTGATCTGTTCCCAGGCTGTCAGTCGACTCCTCAGCCCCATCAGATCCACAACCTCCTGGTTCTTCGCGTTGTCTCGGTGTCACAGTACAAACTGGGATCGCCACCGGTGCGATTCCCTTCTCGTCCCCACAGGCGTTCAACTCTCGCCTGCCTCGTGTTGTTCTATGCACTCTTCGCCTTTCACGAGATGTGGGAGGACGTATCCTCCACACGCGTCATTCCCCAAGATGACCTGTGCCTCCATCTTGGGCATTGATGTACAGACTCCCACCTCTAGGGTCTGGCAGCCATATCGGAATTTAAAGTTACCTGGTGTAGGGGCATCCTCACTGGGCCTCCCACAGTGGTCACACTTGCCACCCCCACACTGGTACTTTCGTAACCCTCGGGGAACAGGGTTTCACTTACCAGGGTAAAGTCAGCCCCGGTGTCTCTTAGCATCTTCACTGGGATGGGGTCTGCGACCCCCATCCTTACGGTTCCTTGACACATGAATGGGTGAACTTTCTTCTCCCCATTCAGCACGGGTTCATCCCGCACTCCCTCGGCCCTCTGGTCCTCGAACATCACTAAAGCAACGTGTCCCCGCTGCTTAGGGCGTCTGCATTCCCGCGCGACGTGTCCGGGTATTCCGCAGTTGTAGCAGCGGCCCCTCGGCGGAGACCATCCGCCACCGCTCGCCTTAGCACTGCCTCCAGAGCCGTCACACCCTGTGTCTTTCCCGCCCACTTGTCTCTTTCTGCAACAGTTCCCGAGCTCTCAGCTTGGTTCTCTTATCGGCTCACAGCACCTTTTGATCCTCGGGTGTTCCAACTTGAGATGGGACTTGGGAGAACTCGCTCCTGTCCTCCATCCATCCGTCCTTCTATAACTCCTATCGTTTCCGACGTATGCGGGTGGTCGGTTCTGTCCCTCTCGGCGTGGGCGTAGGGCTTCTTCTAGCATGTCGGCCCGGTCGGCTGCGGCCCTCAGGTCCTTTATGTCCGCCTCCTTTACCCTCATCCTGATCTCAGGAGAGAGCACGGACATAAACTTTTCCATGGCCATTAGTTCCTTGACCTCTTCGACCGACCTTGCTTCTTCAGAGTCCAGCCACTTAAGGAGCTTTCTTTCATGTCCCTCGCCGTCTCCGCATACGATTTTCCTGGCAACCGGGTACATTCTCTAAACCTCTTTCTGTAACACTCTGGCGTGAGCTTAAAGGAACGGAGCACAGCTCGTTTTACCGCATCGTAGTTAGTGCATTCTTGGAAGTCGAGCATAGTGAAGGCTTGGCGAGCTTCCCTGTGAGCCTCCCTTGGACCAACTCCGCCCACTCCGCCCTCGGCCACCTCTTCATAGCAGCAACTCTCTCAAAGTGATCGAAGAAACTTTCGGCTTCACTAGGCACAAAGACCGGCAGGTCTCGTTCCCTCACTCGTCGGTCTTCCTGTGGCGGGGCAGGGGCACCTAGTCCCAGTTCAGCTCGCTTCAGCTCCACCTCCTGGTTGGCTTCTATTTCCTTTGTCTCAGCCCTCGCTCTGTTCTTCCCTGCGTACTGTGCTTCTCGTTCCTCACGCTGCATCTGTGCTTCTCGCTCCTCACGCTTCATCTGTGCTCTTCTCTCCTCAGCTGCGTTCTGCTTCTCGCTCTTCTCTGCGCTGCTGAGCCTCTGCTTCTCGCTCTTCTCTGCGCTGCTGGCTGCTTCTCGCTCTTCTTTGCGCTGCTGTGCCTCTAGCTGCAGCTTCATTATTTCCAGCTTAATGCTGTGCCTGCTGCCGCTGGATCCCCTGCTGCTTCCACCAATACTCAAGTGTTCACCCTCACTGGCAGGTGTTTGGGGCCGTTCCTCCCCAAAGCTTCGTCTCGAGCCTTTAGCTGAGCCATTATCTCTAGTCTTCTTTCACCAACTCGGGCAGATTTCAGCTTTATTCCAAAATGATCCGCTATAGCCTGTAACTGTGCCTTGGTGCACTCTTCCAGCACCTGTTCGTCTCTAGAGTCAATAAACCTCGCTACTTTATCATCCTCCATCTTGTGCTACGAGTGTTAACCTGCACCTGATCTCTAACACCACTGCCAAGTACCACTGCAACCTTTACTCCGATCTATATCCTGGCAAGGTCGCCAATGTTGGGGGTTTACCTCTCTATTATTCTCTACCCTTACTCTGGGGTGAGCAATAGTTATGCTCAAGGTAACTCACCGTAGCCCTGCGGGTCTTCCCTCGATCCTCACGGCGCCACTGCACGCCAGGAGAGTCTCCCAGTCAATCTTAACGGCCTCTTATTAAGAAAGAGTGAGAACACGACTCGATCACATCGACGTCGTGTGCCCTCCCCAACAATAGGGCTCTACGGTTAACACAAGGTCGCCAACTGGTGTTTAAGGTGGCCAGTAACACCTCAGTGGACTGGTGTATTCAGTGGTAGCCTTGGCAAGGTCACACTCAAAGATCAGGAATCAGGCAGGTACTTATTGTTATCACTCTATTTACCAGTATAATATAGCCACAAGATCAATGGAGGGGATGATAAAAACCAAAGAGAGTTTTGTATTTTACTTAAAATGTATGAAAGATGTCACAAGCCAACAATAATCAATAAATCAACTGATCCTGACTCGGCCGGTAATTCCCACGGATATTATGCGACCTAGAGGGCAACACTCTCCCCTCCTCATCAAGTGTCAAGAACAGCTGATCGCAATGGACTCTCCGCGCGAAATTTGCTTGTTTGCTAGATTCACGCGCGGTTTCTTTAAATTCTCCAATATTACTAGAAACTCGCACACTCGATATTGGCACAAATAAACCGAATTACTTAGTTACACTGTACTCAGGCTCAAACAGTCTTTTCTACAATCAATTCTACAATGATTCACTGTAATGGCTTCACATTGTTATTTATCCAACAATATATTATGAAATATTAACACTGGAGTTTTCAGTACTTTCTCTCGTGGGCGATAACGCAATAATTCACTGTACTCACAAATGATTATTCACTGAATGAACATAGACATATATATGGTATATAAATCAATCATCAATACATGGAAAATAAATAGTTTCTGGGCACATAGCCTAACCTCCAAATACTGGCATAATCTTATATATAATTTACCACTATATGTTCATATCAAAATCTATAGAAAGATATACACAACACAGTAAATTTATCACTGGTTCCTGGTGCCTGTACACACCAATAATCAACATGAATATTACAAGTACTCTTGATAGTACTGTCTAGCACCTGGTGCTTTACCGTGACATAGGTGAGACTTGCTCACGACATATAAAATCTTCAGGCTAGATAATATAGCCAAATAATATAGCTAACTAAAGGGGAATGGGGAGGGAACTAGAACCACCTACTTCACCCTATCCTCCGATGAGAGTCGAGATGTAGCTCCTGGTCCTCGTGTCGGGAACGCCCCCACACTACACGTCGTCGTGTCCTACCAGAGCCTCTCGTCGTCCCACCGTTTAGCGCGTCGTCTCCGTGCCTCCTCACTGCAGGTCCGTCCTCCTCCTTGACTTCTTGAAGGTTGGAGTCGGTCTCCTGGCCGTCGTCTTCTCCCAGCAACGGCTGTCGCCTACGTCTCAGCTACAGTCGTTCGGTTTCCCCAAATAGTCCTCTCTTCCTCAGCTACCCAGTGGCTCTGTCAGCCACTACGCTGTCACGAACTGGTGAATTGCCACAGACGTCAACATACGTCACTGCACGGCTTCACTGCTACTGGCACAGTACCTGACTGGAGCACTTGTTGCTCAAATAACCGTCAATTCCCTCTTCTGGTTCAACACATGAACTAGGGAAGACTTCTCAGAGTACTGGCGGACTTCAGGTGACGCGTAAATCCACGGTAGTGGGAAACAGCTGTCCGACAGACAGGACCACTCGTCGCACGTCCGACCTCTATGACGTGTCGTGTCTGACTGGCGCCAGCCCGGCGCGCTGGCCGGACCCCCTTCCTTCGTGACGTCACTTTCGCTATGGGAGGTTTTCATTGGCTCCCGGTGCCACATTGCTGTCGGTGACCAATCCGGTGCCACTGACGTCACACGGTTTTGGCGGGAGATCAGGGAAGCCAGCGCCATCTTGGCTCCCTAAAGGGCCTAAACCACAGGCCAAAATATTACTATTTCACAAATTTCTCGGCTCTCCGAGAACACTTCACTCTCTCCCATATATCAAATTGTAGCCTGCAACGTAGAGAACGCTTGGGAAAAGTAGACATGACTCTTACTGCAGGCGTGGGAGAATTATAAGGGGGGGAACACCGTCACACTTGGAAATTATTTTTCTCATAAGAACTTTAACAAACTCATATGACATTATTTTTCATTATAAGAATTCCCTAATTCCAAATCTGTGACTCCCCAAATTCACCTGAAAACCCTAAAGCGCTACACGTGAATTTCCAGAAAAAAAAAGGTACCTGTGAGTCGTACAACTCACAGGGGTCCTCTCCCAAAAAAATAAGGTACCTGTGAGTCGTACAACTCACAGGGGTCCTCTCCCCCAAAAAAAAGGTACCTGTGAGTCGTCCACCCTACTACTAGTGACGGGTCTGGTGGGGTATTATGTCAGTGACGGGTCTGGGGGAGGGTATTATGTCAGTGACGGATCTGGTGGAGGGTATTATGTCAGTGACGGGTCTGGTGGGAGGGTATTATGCCAGTGACGGGTCTGGTGGAGGGTATTATGCCAGTGACGGGTCTGGTGGGAGGGTATTATGTCAGTGACGGGTCTGGTGGAGGGTATTATGTCAGTGACGGGTCTGGTGGAGGGTATTATGTCAGTGACGGGTCTGGTGGAGGGTATTATGTCAGTGACGGGTCTGGTGGGAGGGTATTATGCCAGTGACGGGTCTGGGGGAGGGTATTATGCCAGTGACGGGTCTGGTGGGAGGGTATTATGTCAGTGACGGGTCTGGTGGTGGGTATTATGTCAGTGACGGGTCTGGTGGAGGGTATTATGTCAGTGACGGGTCTGGTGGAGGGTATTATGCCAGTGACGGGTCTGGTGGGAGGGTATTATGTCAGTGACGGGTCTGGTGGAGGGTATTATGCCAGTGACGGGTCTGGTGGAGGGTATTATGTCAGTGACGGGTCTGGTGGAGGGTATTATGTCAGTGACGGGTCTGGTGGAGGGTATTATGTCAGTGACGGGTCTGGTGGAGGGTATTATGTTAGTGACGGGTCTGGTGGAGGGTATTATACCAGTGACGGGTCTGGTGGAGGGTATTATGTCAGTGACGGGTCTGGTGGAGGGTATTATGTCAGTGACGGGTCTGGTGGAGGGTATTATGTCAGTGACGGGTCTGGTGGAGGGTATTATGTTAGTGACGGGTCTGGTGGAGGGTATTATGTCAGTGACGGGTCTGGTGGAGGGTATTATGTCAGTGACGGGTCTGTTGGAGGGTATTATGTCAGTGACGGGTCTGGTGGAGGGTATTATGTCAGTGACGGGTCTGGTGGAGGGTATTATGCCAGTAACGGGTCTGGTGGTAGGGTCTGGTGGAGGGTATTATGTCAGTGACGGGTCTGTTGGAGGGTATTATGTCAGTGACGGGTCTGGTGGGAGGGTATTATGCCAGTGACGGGTCTGGTGGGAGGGTATTATGCCAGTGACGGGTCTGGTGGGAGGGTATTATGTCAGTGACGGGTCTGGTGGGAGGGTATTATGTCAGTGACGGGTCTGGTGGGAGGGTCTGGTGGAGGGTATTATGTCAGTGACGGGTCTGGTGGAGGGTATTATGTCAGTGACGGGTCTGGTGGAGGGTATTATGTCAGTGACGGGTCTGGTGGGGTATTATGTCAGTGACGGTCTGTTGGAGGGTATTATGTCAGTGACGGGTCTGGTGGAGGGTATTATGTCAGTGACGGGTCTGGTGGAGGGTATTATGTCAGTGACGGGTCTGGTGGAGGGTATTATGTCAGTGACGGGTCTGGTGGAGGGTATTATGTCAGTGACGGGTCTGGTGGGAGGGTATTATGCCAGTGACGGGTCTGGTGGGAGGGTCTGGTGGAGGGTATTATGTCAGTGACGGGTCTGGTGGGAGGGTCTGGAGGGAGGGTATTATGTCAGTGACGGGTCTGGTGGAGGGTATTATGTCAGTGACGGGTCTGGTGGGAGGGTATTATGTCAGTGACGGGTCTGGTGGAGGGTATTATGTCAGTGACGGGTCTGGTGGAGGGTATTATGTCAGTGACGGGTCTTGGTGGAGGGTATTATGCCAGTGACGGGTCTGGTGGGAGGGTCTGGAGGGAGGGTATTATGTCAGTGACGGGTCTGGTGGAGGGTATTATGTCAGTGACGGGTCTGGTGGGAGGGTATTATGTCAGTGACGGGTCTGGTGGAGGGTATTATGTCAGTGACGGGTCTGGTGGAGGGTATTATGTCAGTGACGGGTCTGGTGGGAGGGTATTATGTTAGTGACGGGTCTGGTGGAGGGTATTATGTCAGTGACGGGTCTGGTGGGAGGGTATTATGTCAGTGACGGGTCTGGTGGAGGGTATTATGTCAGTGACGGGTCTGGTGGAGGGTATTATGTCAGTGACGGGTCTGGTGGGAGGGTATTATGCCAGTGACGGGTCTGGGAGGGTCTGGTGGGAGGGTCTGGTGGGAGGGAATTATACCAGTGACGGGTCTGGTGGAGGGTATTATGTCAGTGACGGGTCTGGTGGGTGGGTATTATGTCAGTGACGGGTCTGGTGGAGGGTATTATGTTCAGTGACAGGGTCTGGTGGAGGGTATTATGTCAGTGACGGGGTCCTCGGTGGAGGGTATTATGTCAGTGACGGGTCGGGTGGAGGGGTATTATGTCAGTGACGGGTCTGGTGGAGGGTATTTATGTCAGTGACGGGGTCCTGGTGGAGGGGTATTATGCAGTGACGGGTCTGGTTGGAGGGTATATGTCAGGGTGTCACGGGTCTGGTGGGAGGGTATTTCATGCTCAGTGACGGGTCTGGTGGCGGGTATTATAGTCAGTGACGGGGGTCTTTAAGAGGGTAGTCAGTGACGGGTCTGGTGGAGGGTATTATGTCAGTGACGGGTCTGGTGGAGGGTATTATGTCAGTGACGGGTCTGGTGGAGGGTATTATGTCAGTGACGGGTCTGGTGGAGGGTATTATGTCAGTGACGGGTCTGGTGGGAGGGTATTATGTCAGTGACGGGTCTGGTGGAGGGTATTATGTTCAGTGACGGGTCTGTGGAGGGTATTATGTCCAGTGACGGGTCTGGTTCGTGACGGGTCTGGTGGAGGGGTATTATGCCAGTGGACGGGTCTGGTGGAGGGTATTATGTCAGTGACGGGTCTGGTGGAGGGTATTATGTCAGTGACGGGTCTGGTGGGAGGGTATTATGTCAGTGACGGGTCTGGTGGAGGGCATTATGTCAGTGACGGGTCTGGTGGTGGGTATTATGTCAGTGACGGGTCTGGTGGAGGGTATTATGTCAGTGACGGGTGTGGTGGAGGGTTATTATGCCAGTGACGGGTCTGGTGGAGGGTATTATGTCAGTGACGGGTCTGGTGGAGGGTATTATGCCAGTGACGGGTCTGGTGGAGGGTATTATGTCAGTGACGGGTCTGGTGGTAGGGTATTATGCCAGTGACGGGTCTGGTGGAGGGTATTATGTCAAGTGACGGGTCTGGTGGAGGGTATTATTCCAGTGACGGGTCTGGTGGGAGGGTATTATGTCAGTGACGGGTCTGGTGGAGGGTATTATGTCAGTGACGGGTCTGGTGGGAGGGTATTATGTCAGTGACGGGTCTGGTGGAGGGTATTATGTCAGTGACGGGTCTGGTGGGAGGGTCTGGTGGGAGGGTATATGTCAGTGACGGGTCTGGTGGGAGGGTATTATGTCACTGACGGGTCTGGTGGGAGGGTTGCCAGTGACGGGTCTGGTGAGGGTATTATGTCAGTGACGGGTCTGGTGGAGGGTATTATGTCAGTGACGGGTCTGGTGGGAGGGTATTATGTCAGTGACGGGTCTGGTGGGAGGGTATTATGTCAGTGATGGGTCTGGTGGGAGGGTATTATGTCAGTGACGGGTCTGGTGGGAGGGTATTATGTCAGTGACGGGTCTGGTGGTAGGGTATTATGTCAGTGACGGGTCTGGTGGAGGGTATTATGTCAGTGACGGGTCTGGTGGGAGGGTATTATGTCAGTGACGGGTCTGGTGGAGGGTATTATGTCAGTGACGGGTCCTGGTGGAGGTATTATGTCAGTGACGGGTCTGGTGGGAGGGTATTATGTCAGTGACGGGTCTGGTGGAGGGTATTATGTCAGTGACGGGTCTGGTGGAGGGTATTATGTCAGTGACGGGTCTGGTGGGAGGGTATTATGTCAGTGACGGGTCTGGTGGAGGGTATTATGTCAGTGACGGGTCTGGTGGAGGGTATTATGTCAGTGACGGGTCTGGTGGAGGGTATTATGTCAGTGACGGGTCTGGTGGAGGGTATTATGTCAGTGACGGGTCTGGTGGAGGGTATTATGTCAGTGACGGGTCTGGTGGGAGGGAGGAAGATTACTCGCATCGTTACTATTAAGGCAGTAGCTGAATATTGTAGAGTATTGGCCATGTAAATACCAAGGCAGTTGCCTAGAGACAACGTAGATGTTCTCGTCTTGACCGACCACAGTAATAAGTGTACACAATAACGGCCACAGTAATAAGTGTACACAATAACGGCCACAGTAATAAGTGTACACAATAACGGCCACAGTAATAAGTGTACACAATAACGGCCACAGTAATAAGTGTACACAATAAATTAATATCAGGTTTACAGGTATCGGAGGTACTATAAGTTTTCTGGATAATGTAAGCAATGGAGTTAATTAAGAACATAAGAACAAAGGCAACTGCAGAAGGCCTGTTGGCCCATACGAGGCAGCTCCTATTTATAACCACCCAATCCTACTCATATACTTGTCCAACCCGCGCTTGAAACAATCGAGGGACCCCACCTCAACAATGTTACGTGGCAATTGGTTCCACAAATCAACAACCCTGTTACTGAACCAGTATTTACCCAAGTCTTTCCTAAATCTAAACTTATCCAATTTATACCCATTGTTTCGTGTTCTGTCTTGTGTTGATACTTTTAATACCCTATTAATATCCCCTTTGTTATGTCCATTCATCCACTTGTAAACCTCTATCATGTCACCCCTTACTCTTCGCCTTTCCAGTGAATGCAACTTAAGCTTTGTTAATCTTTCTTCATATGAAAGATTTCTAATTTGGGGAATTAACTTAGTCATCCTACGCTGGACACGTTCAAGTGAATTTATATCCATTCTATAATATGGCGACCAAAACTGAACTGCATAATCTAAATGGGGCCTAACTAGAGCAAGATATAGCTTGAGAACCACACCAGGTGTCTTGTTACTAATGCTGCGATTAGTAAATCCAAGTGTCCGATTTGCCTTATTACGAACATTTATGCATTGATCCTTTGGTTTTAAATTCTTACTAATCATAACTCCCAGATCCCTTTCGCAATTCGACTTCGCAATCTCAACACCATCCAGCTCGTATCTTGTAACCCTATCATCATTACCTAACCTCAGAACTTTACATTTATCAGCATTAAACTGCATCTGAAAATCCTTCGACCATTTCAAAACCCTATCTAGATCAACTTGAAGTGATAGTGAGTCGTCCTCCGAATTAATTTCCTTACCGATTTTCGTATCATCTGCAAATTTGCAAATGTTGCTACTCAAACCTGAATCTAAATCATTTATATATATTATAAACAACAGAGGTCCCAGGACAGAGCCCTGAGGCACCCCACTTACAACATTTTCCCACTCTGACTTGACTCCATTTATACTAACTCTCTGTTTCCTTTGGTATAGCCATGCCCTAATCCAGCTTAATATAGCACCCCCAATACCATGAGAGACTATCTTTTTAATCAGTCTTTCATGTGGCACTGTATCAAAAGCTTTGCTAAAGTCAAGGTATACAACATCACAATCCTTACCACTATCAACTGCCTCAACTATGCTAGAATAAAAGGATAACAAATTTGTTAAACATGAACGGCCATTTATAAAACCATGTTGCGACTCAATTATTAATTTATGTTTTTCATAAATTAATAATTGAGCTCCTCTTTGCATTCTTTAAGCACCCTGGCAAACACTTCATCCGGCCCTGGGGATTTGTTTGGTTTGAGTTTTACTATTTGTTTAAGAACATCCTCCCTGGTAACTGCTAAACTCGTCAACCTGTCCTCGTCCCCACCCACATAGACTTGTTCGGCTGAAGGCATATTGTTAAGTTCCTCTTTAGTAAATACAGATACAAAATATTTATTAAAAATACTACTCATCTCTTCATCACTATCTGTTATTTGACCTGTCTCAGTTTTTAATGGACCTATCCTTTCCCTAGTCTTAGTACGATATAACTGAAAAAACCCTTTAGGATTTGTCTTTGCTTGCCCTGCTATGCGAACTTCATAGTTTCTTTTTGCTTTTCTTATCTCTTTTTTAACATTTCTAACCAGTTGTACGAATTCCTGTTCTAAAGTGACCTCCCCATTTTTAATCCTTTTGTACCAAGCTCTCTTTTTACCTATAAGGTTCTTCAAATTCTTTATCCACTTTGGGTCATTGGTATTCGATCTATTCAATTTGTATGGTATACTACGTTCCTGTGCTTTGTTTAGAATATTCTTAAATAAGTTATATATTGAATCCACATCGAAATCCCTATTTACGTCACCTATCGCTGGGTTCATGTCTCGCTCCAAGACCGGCCCCCACCCCATACCCAAGACTTTCCAATCAATTTGACCCAAAAAAATTCTTAGGTTATTAAAATCAGCTTTTCGAAAATCTGGCACTTTAACATAATTTTCTCCTACAGGTCTATTCCATTCTGTGCTAAATCTGATTTCTTTGTGATCACTGTTCCCTAGCTCACTCCCTATTTCGATGTCATTAATTTGTGTTTCCCTGTTAGTTAACACTAAATCTAAAATATTATTTTCCCGTGTTGGTTCCTTAATGTGTTGCGTAAGAAAGCAATCGTCAATTAATTCTAGAAAATCTTCTGCTTCACTATTCCCTGTTTTGTTCAACCAGTTTATTCCACTAAAATTAGTCACCCATGACGTAAATACTGTTAGATCTAGATGCCCTAGATATTTCATCCCATAGATGCTTTGCTTCCATTCTGTCTAAATTTGGTGGCTTATATATAACTCCTATTATAATATTATTTGCTTTTTCGTATAATTCTATCCAAATAGTTTCTGTGTGTGGCTCAGTTTTGATTCCCTCTTTGAGACTACATTTCAAATTGTCCCTAACATATATGGCTACTCCTCCTCCTCGTCTAATATATCTATCTGTGTGAAATAGTTTAAATCCATTTATTTGATATTCAGCTAATAGTTCTCTATTTTCTACGTTCATCCACGTTTCGGTAAGTGCAATAATATCTATTTTTTCTGTGCAGACAAGAGCATTTAATTCATTAATTTTATTTCTTAGACTTCTACTGTTAGTGTAATATACCCTAAGTGAATTGTTATTTTGCGGACCTTCTCTTTCCCTGATCGTTTTGCCAATTCCTTTCTCCCACAAACACATACTTTTATTATCTCCTTCCTCCAAATCAATTCCCATACCTCTATCTACTAACAGTTTAAACCCAAACAAACACCTCTAACCACTTCTTCCAACGAGTTCGCAACAGCAACAACCCCAGCTCTCCATAGATGCACCCCATCACGAGCATACATTTCATTTCTTCCATAGAAGTGTTCCCAGTTGTCTATGAAAGATATTGCATTTGATTTGCAATATCTTTCCAGGCGGCAATTGACACCAATTGCCCTCGACATCCATTCATTTCCTACTCCCTTTCTTGGAAGAATGCCACATATGATCGGGATTCCTCCCTTGCTCCTAACTAATTCAATGGCTGTCCTGAATCTCTGTATTAGTTCCTCACTCCTAACTCGCCCAACATCATTACCCTCTGTACTAATACAAATAATGGGTTTGTTTCCATTTCCTGTCATAATATCATTCATGTTTCCAACAATATCGCCAATTCCAGCTCCCGGATAGCAAACCCTTAATCTGTTCCCCCTGTCTCTGGCACAAAACGTTCTGTCTAAATACCTCACCTGGGAATCTCCCACAACCAAAATTCGCTTCGATTCTCCCTTTTCCTTTCGAGCAGTTTGAGGGACCTGCGCTTCAGTGCTCCTCGTTACTTTGTCTTTGCCACCTCGTTGAACAACAGGTTCAACACAGCACTCGTCCTCTAATACGTCAAATGCGTTAAAAGTCCTTAGGTGTAGGCTATTAGTAGTCGGTTTTGCCAAGGTCTTCTTAAGACCCCTGTCTTTCACACCTTGCCAAGACGAGGACTTCTTAATACTGGTCTCGTCAGTCCTTCTTAATGAGGTCCCGTCAACACTGGCCTCCTCCTTCGTTTCCTCCCTAAGTCTCAGCCGTCGCACCTCCTCCCGCAGGGAATCCATCTCTGCTCTCAGAGCTCCAACCATACTCACCAAATCTTTAACTAATCCTTCCATTATTGCAATAATAATGTTATTAGAATCGGAGCTCCAGCTAACACAACCTCTCACTGTGACTGCACCTGACTGACTGATTTAACATTCATATTGGTCAATAGTTTTTCGATTTGTATACAACTTATTGTAAATTTTAGATGTAATTAGTATATATTTTCCCAGGAGTGGACATGATCACGACGCATAAAATACTAATGCATTCACAAGTTGCGCGGAAAAAGCTGTTTGAAAAATAACTTTAGCCTAAGTAAATGAAGGTTACCTTTTTTTGATATACAAGATTTATAGAGCGGGTAGAACCTTGTAGTTCAGGGTCTAAAGGAACACCAATAATGTTGGTATGTCCATTATTGTTGTAATCATCGCATCAAGGCAAAATATTAAATGTTTTCTGCTATGTTCTCAGGGCCTTGCGAGTGTGTACTCTAACGTTTATGACGAGGAAATAGTTAAGATCTATTTGGGATTATATTACAATATTGTAGATGAGTGATGGACATTGATATGTGATAGTCAACAAGTATTTGTTATAACCAAGCGCCACAAACCAGTTCTGGGTTTAAACATTCATTGTCTTCCTTAAACACTCTTTCAAAACTGTTCAATTTTCTAACAAAATTAAATATCAACTTTGTTGTCGAGAAGAGCAACAGTGTGACCTCTCGGAGAGGCTGCAGGATCCGTGTGAAGACTGTGGTCGCCCTGTTGTAATTCTTTTACCATGTCTTGGCGTAGTCGACTAAGGCAGCGTCTGGGATCATCCCGGACGTAAGTTCGAACCCTCATAACGGCCTTTGTGGATTTGTTCATTTAATGCATCACGCTATTGTGATTTGTGTCTGTATTGTGAGCTCTTTATTTATCCAGAATTCTCCGTCCTTACCCCACAGGGTGTGACTATATTCACATATAGTGACTGGGGGAGGCCTCTGGCTGAGCGGACAGCACACTGAACGCGTGATCCTGTGGTCCCGAGTTCGATTCCGGGCGCCGGCGAGAAACAATGGGCAGAGTTTCTTTCATCCTAATGCCCCTGTTACTTAGCAGTAAATAGGTACCATGGAGTTAGTCAGCTGCCACGGGCTGCTTTCTGGGGTGTGTGTGGTGTGGGGGGGACAAAATAGTAGTTAATAACAGTTGATTGAGAGTTGAGAGGCGGGCGGAAAAAGCCGAGTTCATCCCCCACAAGCACAACTAGGTGAATATATTATCCTTGCAAGAATTGTGAATGTTTTATTTGCGTGGATGAGAGGCAAATTGGTTGGTAAATGCCACATGCAACACCAATATTCAGTAACGGGAGAGATAATGAAGACAATATTTGTGAGAAAGTTTGAAGACTCAGCCGTCATCGAATGTGGCAAAAATACCAGTTATGGAAAGTTCAAAATGGCACCAATTCTTTCAAGCAAAATTAGTGGAACTTTCACATTACCTTAGTTTTTCAGTTATTGCTATTTTGTTATTTGAAGCAGTTTTAGCTGTGCTAGTGGCTTTGTTTTTTATTAAATAAATAGTTACATTGTTTAGCAAGTTGTAACTATGGATGGCTCCAGCATAAATGTTGACCTTTCTTGGTAAATTCCTTAAGCTTGTTAATTACTTAAGTTAGCATTAAGTTCATTAAGATCATTCAACTGGTCTTGTCTGCATTATCTGGGAGTAATTGCTCGCAGTCATTATTGGGATGCTTTGTGTATCTATATACTCAACAGCCTTGTCAAATATGTTGACAAGACCACACACTAGAAGGTGAAGGGACGACCACGTTTCGGTCCGTCCTGGACCATTCTCAAGTCAATTGTACCGAAAAATCAAGTCGATTTTGGACGGAAACATGGTCGTCCCTTCACCTTCTAGTGTGTGGTGTGGTCAACATACTTCAGCCACGTTATTGTGACTCTTCGCCTGCACTTGTCGAATATGTCAACGTTCACAAGGGGTTCATAGTGACTCACGGGGTGAAGACTCGAGACAAGGAGCCACACGTGTCTAAACCTGGTTTACAGTTTGTGGTGAAGTGTTATGAAAATTTCTTAATGTTCCTTTATATTCCAAAGCTACTCATGTAGCTGTATTTAAGCTTGTGTGTAGTGCACAACGGCCTGTGGTAATGCCAGATGTACTCCCAGAGTACACCACCAGCATCACCTCCCAGAGTACACCACCAGCATCACCTCCCAGAGTACACCACCAGCATCACCTCCCAGAGTACACCACCAGCATCACCTCCCAGAGTACACCACCAGCATCACCTCCCAGAGTACACCACCAGCATCACCTCCCAGAGTACACCACCAGCATCACCTCCCAGAGTACACCACCAGCATCACCTCCCAGAGTACACCACCAGCATCACCTCCCAGAGTACACCACCAGCATCACCTCCCAGAGTACACCACCAGCATCACTCTACCATCTACAGTACAGTGTTACCGGCACACATAAGCAAGCTACAATACAGCTGCATAGGGAGTGTCAAGACCTTTTATCTGGTGTCAAGGCCTTTATCCACTACTAAGCTCTCCACATATATTTGACTGCGATTGCCTGATACCTTAATTTACTCTGCCACAGCCTTTTATAAACTACTTATTAATTAATGCTTTAATTAATGCTTTATTATGTAATCCTAAGTTAACCTTGTTCCTAAGCTACAACTCTGCTCTTAATATCCTTTTTACTGTACTGTCTAGGGGATGAGGCTATTTTACTTGTCAAGGGAAATTCAAGGAGTAAGGAAACGGCTGAGTAGAAAGATATAAGAGACATATAGAGACATGAACACATATAGGTTATAGACATATAAAATATACACATATAAGTTATATTTGTAAGATAAATAAACACGATATATTATATGGCATAATTCACTCCTTACAACTCTAGGTCATTCTGAATGTTATTCAGAATATATAAAAATACTTATCCATTCAGGGACTCCGGTCACCCTATCACTCTAGTACAACACTGGAACTGTGCACACACCTGTTGGCATAAGTGTCACACACACACACACACATATATATATAATATATATATATATATATATATATATATATATATATATATATATATATATATATATATATATAATTATATATATATATATAATTATATATATATATATAATGTCGTACATAGTAGCCAGAACGCACTTCTCAGCCTACAATTCAGGGCCCGATTTGCCTAATAAGCCAAGTTTTCCTGAATTAATATATTTTCTCAAATTTTTTTCTTATGAAATGATAAAGCTACCCATTTCATTATGTATGAGGTCAATTTTTTTTATTGGAATTAAAATTAACGTAGATATATGACCGAACCTAACCAACCCTACCTAACCTAACCTAACCTAACCTATCTTTATGGGTTAGGTTAGGTTAGGTAGCCGAAAAAGCTAGGTTAGGTTAGGTTAGGTAGGTTAGGTATTCGAAAAACAATTAATTCATGAAAACTTGGCTTATTAGGCAAATCGGGCCTTGCATAGTAGGCTGAGAAGTGCGTTCTGGCTACTAGGTACGACATATATATATATATATATATATATATATATATATATATATATATATATATATATATATATATATATATATATATATATATATATATATATATAATATTTATTATTATATATGACCGAAAAAGTAAGATTAATAATTCTAACACGAATTTTCTCGATCTTTCTTATGTTTCTTTTCACTGTTGATGGTAATTGAAAAATCAATTCTCCAAAATTCATTTTTATTTCTAGTCTGACGCGAAACTTGAGCGCGTTTCGTAAAACTTATTACATTTTCAAAGACTTTAGCTTACACACACACACAACTATAACTGAATAGAGCTTAAACATCTTCGATTTTTTTATACCCGCATTTTGGGTGAGGTGATATGTTACAACAGTTTTGGATGAGGTGAACAAAACTTTCAACACAGGATAGAACACGAAACAATGGGTATTGAAGGTAAGAATGAAAGTAATTGCAGAGGGCCTATTGGCCCATATTTCTTGATGCTTCTATATTGGAGCGGAGTCTTGAAGTGGGTAGAATATAGTTGTGCATTAATTGGCTGTTGATTGCTGGTGTTGACTTCTTGATGTGTAGTGTCTCGCAAATGTCAAGCCGCCTGCTATCGCTGTATCAATCGATGATTTCTGTGTTGTTTGCTAAGATTTCTCTGGTGATGGTCTGGTTGTGGGAAGAGATTATATGTTCCTTAATGGAGCCCTGTTGCTTATGCATCGTTAAACGCCTAGAAAGAGATGTTGTTGTCTTGCCTATATACTGGGTTTTTTGGAGCTTACAGTCCCCAAGAGGGCATTTGAAGGCATAGACGACGTTAGTCTCTTTTAAAGCGTTCTGTTTTGTGTCTGGAGAGTTTCTCATGAGTATGCTGGCCGTTTTTCTGGTTTTATAGTAAATCGTCAGTAGTATCCTCTGATTTTTGTCTGTAGGGATAACGTTTCTATTAACTATCTTTCAGGACCCTTTCCTCCGTTTTATGAGCTGTGGAAAAGAAGTTCCTGTAAAATAGTCTAATAGGGGGTATAGGTGTTAGTTGTCTCTTCAGAGGTTGCATGGCGTTTCACTTTCCTTCTTATGATGTCTTCAACGAAACCATTGGAGAAGCCGTTGTTGACTAGGACCTGCCTTACCCTACAGAGTTCTTCGTCGACTTGCTTCCATTCTGAGCTGTGGCTGAGAGCACGGTCGACATATGCGTTAACAACACTCTTGTACCTGTCTGGGCAGTCACTGTTGGCATTTAGGCACATTCCTATGTTTGTTTCCTTAGTGTAGACTGCAGTGTGGAAAACTCCGCTCCTTTCCATGACTGTTACATCTAGAAAAGGCAGCTTCCCATCCTTCTCCATCTCGTAAGTGAAACGCAACACAGAATTCTGCTCAAATGCCTCCTTCAGCTCCTGCAGATGTCTGACATCAGGTACCTGTGTAAAAATGTCATCAACATACCTGCAGTATATGGCCGGTTTCAAGTTCATGTCGACTAAGACTTTTTGCTCGATGGTACCTATGTAGAAGTTCGCAAACAGGACACCTAGGGGAGAACCCATGGCGACCCCATCTACTTGCTTATACATGTGCCCATCCGGGCTCAAGAAGGGTGCCTCTTTAGTACAAGCTTGGAGTAGCTTCCTTAGAATGTTTTCTGGTATGTCAAGAGGAGTACAGGCAGGATCACGATACACTCTGTCCGCTATCATCCCGATTGTTTCATCCACAGGTACGTTGGTAAACAGAGATTCTACGTCCAACGAGGCTCTTATCCTTGTGGCCCGTGTTCTCCGCAGTAAGTCAACAAATTCCTTTGGAGACTTCAGGCTGAAGGCGCAAGGGACATAAGGAGTCAGCAAGCCATTGAGTCATTTCGCCAGTCTGTACGTGGGTGTGGGTATCTGGCTGATGATTGGCCAAAGTGGGTTTCCAGGCTTATGTGTCTTGACATTTCCATACGCGTATCCAGGTTTATATTCCCCAATAATCTTTGGCAGGTGGAGTCTGGATTTCTTGGCGTTCACAGTTTCGATCAATTTGTTGACCTTTGCTTTCAATTCGGCTGTAGGAATTGAAAGCCAAATTGAAAGCAAAGGTCAACAAATTGATCGAAACTGTGAACGCTAAGAAATCCGGACTCCACCTGCCAAGGATTATTCTGGAATATAAACCTGGATACGCGCATGGAAATGTCAAGACACATAAGCCTGGAAACCCACTTCGGCCAATCATCAGCCAGATACCCACACCCACGTACAGACTGGCGAAACGACTCAATGGCTTGCTGACTCCTTATGTACCTTGCGCCTTCAGCCTGAAGTCTCCAAAGGAATTTGTTGATTTACTGCGGGGCACACGGGCCACAGGGATAAGAGCCTCGTTGGACGTAGAATCGCTGTTTACCAACGTACCTGTGGACGAGACAATCGGGATGATAGCCGACAGAGTGTATCGTGATCCAGTCTGTACTCCTCTTGACATACCAGAAAATATTCTGAGGAAACTACTCCAAGCTTGTACTAAAGAGGCACCCTTTTTGAGCCCGGATGGGCACATGTATAAGCAAGTAGATGGGGTCGCCATGGGTTCTCCCCTAGGTGTCCAGTTTGCAAACTTCTACATGGGTGCCATCGAGCAAAAAGTCTTAGTCGACATGAACTTGAAACCGGCCATATACTGCAGGTATGTTGACGACATTTTTACACAGGTACCTGATGTCAGACATCTGCAGGAGCTGAAGGAGGCATTTGAGCAGAGTTCCGTGTTGCGTTTCACTTACGAGATGGAGAAGGATGGGAAGCTGCCCTTTTCTAGATGTAACAGTCATGGAAAAGAGCGGAGGTTTCCACACTGCAGTCTACACTAAGGAAACGAACATAGGAATGTGCCTAAATGCCAACAGCGACTGCCCAGACAGGTACAAGAGGAGTGTTGTTAACGCATATGTCGACCGTGCTCTCAGCCACAGCTCAGAATGGAAGCAAGTCGACGAAGAACTCTGTAGGGTAAGGCAGGTCCTAGTCAACAACGGCTTCTCCAATGGTTTCGTCGAAGACATCATAAGAAGGAAAGTGAAACGCCATGCAACCTCTGAAGAGACAACTAACACAACACCTATACCCCCTATTAGACTATTTTACAGGAACTTATTTTCCACAGCTCATAAAACGGAGGAAAGGGTCCTGAAAGATATTGTTAATAGAAACGTTATCCCTACAGACAAAAATCAGAGGATGCAACTGACGATTTACTATAAAACCAGAAAAACGGCCAGCCTACTCATGAGAAACTCTCCAGACACAAAACAGAACGCTTTAAAAGAGACTAACGTCGTCTATGCCTTCAAATGCCCTCTTGGAGACTGTAAGCTCCAAAAAACCCAGTATATAGGCAAGACAACAACATCTCTTTCTAGGCGTTTAACGATGCATAAGCAACAGGGCTCCATTAAGGAACATATAATCTCTTCCCACAACCAAACCATCGCCAGAGAAATCTTAGTAAACAACACAGAAATCATCGATAGATACAGCGATAGCAGGCGGCTTGACGTTTGCGAGGCACTACACATCAAGAAATCAACACCAGCAATCAACAGCCAATTAATGCACAACTATATTCTACCCACCTCAAGTCTCCGCTCCAATATAGAAGCATCAAGAAATATGGACCAATAGGCTTTCTACAAACACTTCTATTCAATACCCATTGTTTCGTGTTCTGTCTTGTGTTGATGAAATTAATACCCTATTAATACCACCTCTTGTTCTGTCTTGCGTTGATGAAATTAATACCCTATTAATGCCACCTCACCCCATCCACCTCACTCAAATGTAGATATAAAATCGGAGATGCGTAAGTTCTATTCAGTTGTGTATTTGTAAACTAAAGTCTTTGAAAATGTAATAAGTTTTACGAAATGCGCTCGTGTCGCGTCAGACTAGAAATAAAAATGAATATTGGAGAATTGATTTTTGATTTACCTCCAACAGTGAAAAGAAACGTACGAAAGATTGAGAAAATTCGTGTTAGAATTATTAATCTTACTTTTTCGGTCATATTTAATAATATATGTCTACAGGAAAGACTGCTACCAAAATATACTAACACACACACACACATATATATATATATATATATATATATATATATATATATATATATATATATATATATATATATATATATATATATATATATATATATATATATATATATATGTACACATATATATATATATATGCACATATATATATATATATATATATATATATATATATGCACATATATATATATATATATATATATATATATATATATATATATATATATATATATATATATATATATATATATATATATATATATATATATATATATATATGTGTGTACATATATATATATATATATATAATATGTGACGGTAACGCGTTGGTGTTCGGCTGTTCAAAGCTAGGGGTATGGCCTCGTCACATAGTATAAAAAAAAATAGAAAATCTGGAACTTCGTCTGTGGTAAGGTAAGGAGAAGACACACAAAACACAAGTAAACTTTAACAATGGAATTTTAATTACGTTAAATAAATCAAAACATGAATAAAATGGACAAACAAATTCGTATAATAAAATCAATCAAAATAATAAGAATAATTAAATGACACAATGAAAAGTTACGTTAAGACAAGTGAGCAAAATAACAAGAAGTGCAATAGACAAGTAAATGAGAGGTGCGGGTATATCGGCTTTAAGCTATCACCTCTCTTAGTACACGTACGCCAAAGCTTACGTCTAGCAGGGAGAAGTGTTAACTGTGAGAAAGCACTGAATATTCTGAGGACTGAGGTCGTGGCGGCCCCAGACATCAAGTAGTATGGTGGGCGAGTGCAGTTGCAGCCAGACCGGCGACCAATCAGCGAGGAGCCGGCAGCAAGACGGGTAGTTTGGCGGTTTGAGTCTGAGCAGGTGTCCCTGGCTGCATACGTTTTGCGCTCTGGCAAACCTTGCTGGTGTTGTTGTCATTGTTGGAAATTTCTTCCATAGTAGTTTTATATAGATGTAACGACGTATTTGTGGAAGGAAGAGCAGGCTCAATCTCTTGAAGGAGATTATCGTCACAATATATATGTAATATATATATATATATATATATATATATATATATATATATATATATATATATATATATATATATATATATATATATATTTATATATATATATATATATATATGTCGTACCTAGTAGCCAGAACGCACTTCTCAGCCTACTATGCAAGGCCCGATTTGCCTATTAAGCCAAGTTTTCATGAATTTATGTTTTTTCGACTACCTAACCTAACCTAACCTAACTTTTTCGGCTACCTAACCCAACCTAACCTATAAAGATAGGTTAGGTTAGGTTAGGTAGGGTTGGTTAGGTTCGGTCATATACCTACGTTAAATTTAACTCCAATAAAAAAATATTGACCTCATACATAATGAAATGGGTAGTTTTATCATTTCATAAGAAAAAAATTAGAGAAAATATATTAATTCAGGAAAACTTGGCTTATTAGGCAAATCAGGTCTTGCATAGTAGGCTGAGAAGTGCGTTCTGGCTACTAGGTACGATATATATATATATATATATATATATATATATATATATATATATATATATATATATATATATATATATATATATATATATAATGTCGTACCTTGTAGCCAGAACGCACTTCTCAGCCTATTATGCAAGGTCCGATTTGCCTAATAAGCCAAGTTTTCATGAATTAATTGTTTTTCGGCAACCTTACCTACCTACCTAACCTAACCTAACTTTTTCGGCTACCTAACCTAACCTAACCTATAAAGATAGGTTAGGTTAGGTTAGGTAGGGTTGGTTAGGTTCGGTCATATATCTACGTTAATTATAACTCCAATAAAAAAAGTTGACCTCATACATAATGAAATGGGTAGCTTTATCATTTCATAAGAAATAAATTAGAGAAAATATATTATTTCAGGAAAACTTGGCTTATTAGGCAAATCGGGCCTTGCATAGTAGGCCGAGAAGTGCGTTCTGGCTACTAGGTACGACATATATATATATATATATATATATATATATATATATATATATATATATATATATATATATATATATATATATATATATATATACATATATATATATATATATATATATATATATATATATATATATATATATATATATATATATATATATATATGTATACATATATATATATATATATATATATATATATATATATATATATATATATATATATATATATATATATATATGCACATACATATATAATTATATTATTTTATTTAATATGACCGAGTAAGTAAGATAAATATTTCTAACACGAATTTTCTCGATCTTGTTTCTTTTCACTGTTGATGGTAATTGAAAAATCCATTCTCCAAAATTAATTTTTATTCTTTTTTTTTATTTTTATATATTTTTATTTTTATTTATTTTTATTCACTAGTCTGACGTGACACTTGAACGCGTTTCGTAATAACTTATTACATTTTCAAAGAGTTGTGTGTGTACACACACACAACTATTACCTACAAACACTAACCAGAGTTCTTACTTATGCTATGATTTAAACAGCTTGTTTAAACCTAACCTAACCAACCAACCAACCAACCAACCAACCTAAGTAACCTACCTAACCAACCAGCCTAACCAACCCAACCAACCTAACCTAACCAACCGAACCTAACCAACCCACCTAACCAACCTAACCAACCAACCAACCTAACCTATCCAACCACCGAACCAACCAACCCAAACAGCCAACCTAACCAAACCAACCAACCTAACCAATGAACCTAAGCTATCTAACTTAACCAACCAACCTAACCAACCAACCTAACCAACCTAACCTAACCAACCCACCTAACTAACCAATCTAATCAACCAACCAACCTAGGCAACCTAATCTAACCAACCAACCAACCTAAGCTATCTAACCAAACCAACCAACCTAACCAACCAACCTAAGCTATCTAACTTAACCAACCAACCTAAGCTATCTAACTTAACCAACCAACCTAACCAACCAACCAATCTAATCAACCACCCCTAATCAACCAACCTAACCAACCTAACCTAACCAACCTAACCTAACCAACCCACCTAATCAACCACCCCTAATCAACCAACCTAACCAACCAATCCAACCAATCCAACCAATCCAACCAACCCAACCAACCTAACCAACCAACCAATCTAATCAACCACCCCTAATCAACCAACCTAACCTAACCAACCCACCTAATCAACCACCCCTAATCAACCAACCTAACCAACCTAACCTAACCAACCAATCCAACCAACCAATCCAACCAACCAATCCAACCAACCTAACCAACCAACCTAAGCTATCTAACTTAACCAACCATCCTAACCAACCAACCAATCTAATCAACCACCCCTAATCAACCAACTTAACCAACCAACCTAACCAACCAACCTAACTAAGATAACCTAACCAACCAACCTAACCAACCAACTTAATCAACCAACCTAACCAACCAACCAACTTAACCAACCAACTTAATCAACCAACCCAACAAACCTTTCCTAATCAACCAACTTAATCAACCAACTTAATCAACCAACCTAATCAACCAACCTAATCAACCAACACAACCAACCAACCCAACCAACCAACCCAACCAATCAACCTAATCAACCAACCTAACCTAACCAACCAAACCTAACCAACCAAACCTAACCAACCAACCTAATCAACCAACCAACCTAACCTAACCAACCAACTTAATCAACCAACCTAATCAACCAATGTAACCAACCTAACCAACCAACCTAACCAACCTAACCTAACCAACCTAATCTAACCTAACCAACCAACCTAACCTAACCAACCAACCTAACCAACCAAGTAACCTAACCAACCAACCTAACCTAACCAACCAACCCAACCAACCAACCTAACCAACCAACCTAATCAACCAACTTAACAAACCAACCTAACCAACCAAGTAACCTAACCAACCAACCTAACCTAACCAACCAACCCAACCAACCAACCTAACCAACCAACCTAATCAACCAACTTAATCAACCAACTTAATCAACCAACCTAATCAACCAACCTAACCAACCAACCTAATCAACCAACACAACCAACCAACCCAACCAACCAACCCAACCAATCAACCTAATCAACCAACCTAACCTAACCAACCAACCTAATCAACCAACACAACCAACCAACCCAACCAACCAACCCAACCAATCAACCTAATCAACCAACCTAACCTAACCAACCAAACCTAACCAACCAATGTAACCAACCTAACCAACTAACCTAACCAACCAACCTAATCAACCAACACAACCAACCAACCCAACCAACCAACCCAACCAATCAACCTAATCAACCAACCTAACCTAACCAACCAACCTAATCAACCAACACAACCAACCAACCCAACCAACCAACCCAACCAATCAACCTAATCAACCAACCTAACCTAACCAACCAAACCTAACCAACCAATGTAACCAACCTAACCAACTAACCAACCAACCTAACCAACCAAGTAACCTAACCTTACCTAACCAACCAACCTAACCTAACCAACCAAGTAACCTAACCAACCAACCTAATCAACCAATGTAACTAACCTAACCTAACAAACCTAACCAACCTAACCAACCTAAGCAACCAACCTAAGCAACCTAACTAACCAACCTAACCTAACCAACCAACCTAAGCTATCTAACATAACCAACCAACCTAAGCTATCTAACCTAACCAAGCAACCTAACCAACCAACCTAACCAAGGAACCTAACCAACCAACCTAACCAAGGAACCTAACCAACCAACCAACCTAATCAACCAACCTAAGCTATCTAACCAACCAACCTAACTAACCAACTTAACCAACGTAAGCTATCTAACCTAACCAACCAACCGAACGGTTGCAAGTACAGGGCACAGATTTATTTGTGTGTCCCCTCCTGTAGGAGCATCAGTTTCGATAGATTCTCTGGATAGCCGAAGATTGATTGATTACCAACCTAACTAACCTAACCAACCAACCTAAGCTATCTAACCTAACCAACCAACCTAAGCTATGTAACCTAACCAACCAACCTAACCAGGGAACCTAACCAACCAACCAACCTAACCAACGTAACCAACCAACCTAAGCAATCCAACCAACCAACCTAAGCTATCCAACCAACCAACCAACCTAACCTAACCTAACCTAACTAACCTAACCAACCTAACCAAGGAACCTAACCAAGGAACCTAACCAACCAACCAACGTAACCAACCAACCTAAGCAATGTAACCTAACCTAACCTAAGGTTAGGTTAAACCTAACCTAACTTACCCAACCAACCAACATGTTAAACATATAACATGTTAGGTTACCCAAACAACCTAACCAACCTAACCTGAGCAACCTAACCTGAGCAACCTAACCTGAGCAACCTAACCTGAGCAACCTAACCTGAGCAACCTAACCTGAGCAACCTAACCTGAGCAACCTAACCTGAGCAACCTAACCTGAGCAACCTAACCTGAGCAACCGAACCTGAGCAACCGAACCTGAGCAACCTAACCTGAGCAACCGAACCTGAGCAACCGAACCTGAGCAACCGAACCTGAGCAACCGAACCTGAGCAACCGAACCTGAGCAACCGAACCTGAGCAACCGAACCTGAGCAACCTAACCTGAGCAACCGAACCTGAGCAACCGAACCTGAGCAACCGAACCTGAGCAACCGAACCTGAGCAACCGAACCTGAGCAACCGAACCTGAGCAACCGAACCTGAGCAACCGAACCTAACCAACCTAATTATGTTATTATATTATTATTATTATATATTATATTATTATTATACAACCTTATCTCTCTTCTTATTATCATATCTTATTATCATATCATATATATCTTATTGTCAACTCCCTTCTCATTACCTGACACGAACCTTCGGTTCGTGTCAGAGTCCATGAGTGTCCGTGTGCGTGTCCGTGTCCGTGTATCCAAGGGGTTTTGGGTCCAGGAAGCTATTTGTGTCGACCCAAATTGCCTCCCTTCTCCCCACCTGAAATCCAGGTGGATTGAAAGACCTGCCCGAGGTCAGTGGATCCAGGTATCCGTCCGTGGCCCCCCGGACTTCAACCCTTCCCCACATTCCAAGGAGTCGGTCAATCAATCTTCGGCTATCCAGAGAATCTATCGAAACTGATGCTCCTACAGGAGGGGACACACAGAGAAATCTGTGCCCTGTACTTGCAACCGTTCCGACAGGCTCGAACGCAGATCTATCCGGATTAGGAACTTGTTCTATCCGACTAGGCCACGCTGGAGTTGCCTTCTGAATCAAATTTGGCACTTGTATTTATATCTCATAGCAAGGTTAGTTAGTGTCTATTTATCAACAGTTGCAATGATTGAGATGTTAAGTTGTTAATTTGTGTTGACAGTTAGAAATACCAGACAGCTTTGTTTGATAAGGTTGCAGTCCCGTGAGGCAGTTTTATGAATGAATATTGGAGAATTTAGGCTAACTGACGTGTGTGTGTGTGTGTGTGTGTGTGTGTGTGTACTCACCTAGTTGTACTCACCTAGTTGTGTTTGCGGGGGTTGAGCTCTGGCTCTTTGGTCCCGCCTCTCAACCGTCAATCAACAGGTGTACAGATTCCTGAGCCTATTGGGCTCTATCATATCTACACTTGAAACTGTGTATGGAGTCAGCCTCCACCACATCACCTCCTAATGCATTCCATTTGTCAACCACTCTGACACTAAAAAAGTTCTTTCTAATATCTCTGTGGCTCATTTGGGCACTCAGTTTCCACCTGTGTCCCCTTGTGTTAAATAGACTGTCTTTATCTACCCTATCAATTTCCTTCAGAATCTTAAATGTGGTGATCATGTCCCCCTTAATTCCTCTCTGTCTTCCACCGAAGTGAGGTTTAATTCCCGTAGTCTCTCCTCGTAGCTCATACCTCTCAGCTCGGGTACTAGTCTGGTGGCAAACCTTTGAACCTTTTCCAGTTTAGTCTTATCCTTGACTAGATATGGACTCCATGCTGGGGCTGCATACTCCAGGATTGGCCTGACATATGTGGTATACAAAGTTCTGAATGATTCTTTACTCAAGTTTCTGAATGCCGTTCGTATGCTGGCCAGCCTGGCATATGCCGCTGATGTTATCCGCTTGATATGTGCTGCAGGAGACAGGTCTGGCGTGATATCAACCCCCAAGTCTTTTTCCTTCTCTGACTCCTGAAGAATTTCCCCTCCCAGATGATACCTTGTATCTGGCCTCCTGCTCCCTACACCTATCTTCATTACATTACATTTGGTTGGGTTAAACTCTAACAACCATTTGTTCGACCATTCCTTCAGCTTGTCTAGGTCTTCTTGAAGCCTCAAACAGTCCTCTTCTGTTTTAATCCTTCTCATAATTTTAGCATCGTCCGCAAACATTGAGAGAAATGAATCGATACCCTCCGGGAGATCATTTACATATATCAGAAACAAGATAGGACCGAGTACAGAGCCCTGTGGGACTCCACTGGTGACTTCACGCCAATCGGAGGTCTCACCCCTCACCGTAACTCTGCTTCCTATTGCTTAGATAATCCCTTATTAACTGGAGCACCTTACCAGCTACACCTGCCTGTCTCTCCAGCTTATGTACCAGCCTCTTATGCGCACACACACACACACACACACACACACACACACACACACACACACACACACACACACACACACACACACACACACACACACACTGACCCACAGAGACTGCCCAAATATGTATACTAACAGCAGCAGCAGTTGGTGTTCCCAGGCAGGTCACCCATCCAAGTACTAACCAAAGTCAACGGTGTTTAACCTGACAGATGTATGGGAGGAGACGCAGTGTTCTCAAGGTGATAGGTAGGTAGGTAGTATGGCCGTTGCTATTGTATACAAGTAGTAAGTAATCACATGTGAGTGAGTGAGTGAGTGAGTCAAGATAATGGTAACTGCGGCGGGCGGGCAGGCGGAGGATACTCACACATAGCAGCCAATTCTCCATTAATGATAGTACTTATTGCCACTATTTAGTCAAATTAACCAACAACAAATGGACTACTACTACTACTACTACTACTGTTGCTCCAAAATAGAAATGTTGGGATGCCACCGCTGCCATTGATCTCGCACAAGTTGCTGCTGACAAATGACTCATCTTAGGCCTTGCATATGCTCTCTTAGGCTTCATTTAGTCAATACTTCTAACATCATTGAGTCGGGGGACAGGCAGACAGGCACTTTATACATGTTAGGCTTATAGTGGTCTCCAACACCCACCACCCCACAAGGTCCAACTAGTGACTAACCCTCACTCACTCACCACGCCCCAAGTAGCTAGCTTACTAACGCCTGGATACCTATTTACTGATAGGTGAACAGAGGCATTCGGTGATAGGAAAGGCTACCAACAATTACAGCCGTACTTCTACAAACCTACCCTAAACCAACCTAACCTAATCTAACCTAACCTAACCTAATCTAACATAACCTAACCTAACGTAACTAACTCCTGGATACCTATTTACTGTTAGGTGAATAGATGTATTCGGTGATAGGAAACGCTACCTACAATTACAGCCCTTCTTCTATTTCTATTTCTACAAACCTAGCCTATTTCCTAGCTTAAACTAACCTAACCTAAGGTAATCTAACTAACTCCTGGATACCTATTTACTGCTACGTGAACAGAGAAGACACGCTACCAACAATTACTGCCCTATTTCTATTTCAACAAAAATAGCCTATTTCTTAGCCTAAACTAATCTAACCTAATTAAACCTAACCTAACCTAATCTAACCTTACCTATATATATACTTCACTACTCACTAACATCATCACTACCACACTACTCACCATCATCATCATTACCTCACTACTCACCATCACTACCACACTACTCACCATCATCACTACCTCACTACTCACCATCATCATCACTACTTCTCTACTCACCACCATCATCATTTCCTCACTACTCACTAACATCATCACTTCCTCACTACTCACCATCATCATCACTACCTCACCATCATCATCACTACCTCTCTACTCACCATCATCATCACTACTTCTCTACTCACCACCATCATCATTTCCTCACTACTCACTAACATCATCACTACCTCCCTACTCACCATCATCGTCACTACCTCACCATCATCATCACTACCTCTCTACTCACCATCATCATCATTACCTCCCTACTCACCATCATCATCACTACCTCACCATCATCATCACTACCTCTCTACTCACCATCATCATTACCTCCCTACTCACCATCATCATCACTACCTAACCATCATCACTACCTCTCTACTCACCATCATCATCATTACCTCACTACTCACCATCGTCATCACTACCTCACCATTATCACTACCTCTCTACTCACCATCATCATCATTACCTCACTACTCACCATCACTACCACACTACTCACCATCATCACTACCTCACTACTCACCATCATCATCACTACTTCTCTACTCACCACCATCATCATTTCCTCACTACTCACTAACATCATCACTTCCTCACTACTCACCATCATCACTACTCACCATCATCTCAACCCACCATCATCACTACCACTACTCATAAACATCATCACTACCACACTACTCACCATCATCACTACCACACTACTCACTATCATCATCACTACCACACTACTCACCATCATCACTACCCACCATCATAACTACCACACTACTCTTAACCATCATCACTACCTCACTACTCACCATCATCACTACTCACCATCATCACTACCACACTACTCACTATCATCATCACTACCACACTACTCACCATCATCATAACTACCACACTACTCATAAACATCATCACTACCACACTACTCACCATCATCACTACCCACCATCATCATAACTACCATACTACTCACTATCATCATCACTACCTCACTACTCACCATCATCACTACCACACTACTCACCATCATCACTACCACACTACTCTTAACCATCATCACTACCTCACTACTCACAATCATCATCACTACCTCACCATCATCATCACTACCTCACCATCATCATCACTACCTCACCATCATCATCACTACCTCACCATCATCACTACCTCGCCATCATCATCACTACCTCACTACTCACCATCATCACTACCACACTACTCACCATCATCATTACCTCACTACTCACCATTATCATCACTACACTACTCACCATCATCATCACTACCACAATACTCACCATCATCATCACTACCACAATACTCACCATCAACATCACTACCACACTACTTAGCAACACCATCACTACCTCACTACTCACCATCATCACTACCACACTACTCACCATCATCATTACCTCACTACTCACCATTATCATCACTACACTACTCACCATCATCATCACTACCACAATACTCACCATCATCATCACTACCACAATACTCACAATCATCATCACTACCACACTACTCATTATCATCACTTTTATCACTTATCACCATCACTACCTCACTACTCACCATCATCATCACTACCTCACTACTCACTATCATCATCACTACCACACTACTCACCATCATCATCACTTCCACACTTCACTATCATCATCACTACCTCACTACTCACTATCATCACTACCACACTACTCACTATCATCATTTCTCACCATCATCATCACTACCTCACTACTCACTATCATCACTACCACACTACTCACTATCATCACTACCACACTACTCACCATCATCACTACCACACTACTCACCATCATTATCACTACCTCACTACTCACTATCATCATCACTACCACACTACTCACCATCATCATCACTACCACACTACTCACTATCATCACTTCTATCACTACTCACCATCAACATCACTACCACACTACTTAGCAACACCATCACTACCTCACTACTCACCATCATCATCACTACCACACTACTCACCATCATCATCACTACCACACTACTCACCATCATCATCACTACCACACTACTCACTATCATCATCACTACCACACTAACCATCATCATCACTACCACACTATTCACTATCATTATCACTACCACACTACTCACCATCATCATCACTACCTCACTACTCACCATCATCATCACTACCTCACTATCATAATCACTACAACACTACTCACCATCATCATCACTACCACACTATTCACTATCATCACTACCACACTAACCATCATCATCACTACCACACTACTCACCATCATCATCAATACATCACTATCATCATCACTACCACACTACTCACCATCAGCATCACTATCACACTATTCACTATCATCACTACCTCACTACTCACCATCATCATCACTACCACACTACTCACTATTATCACTTCTCACCATCATCACTACCTCACTACTCGCCATCATCATCACTACCACACTATTCACTATCATCATCACTACCACACTACTCACCATCATCATCATTACCTCACTACTCACCATCATCATCACTACCACACTACTCACCATCATCATCACTACCACACTTCACTATCATCATCACTACATCACTACTCACCATCATCACTACCACACTACTCACTATCATCACTTCTCACCATCATCATCACTACCTCACTTCTCACTACTCACCATCATCATCACTACCACACTATTCACTATCATCACTACCACACTATTCACTATCGTCATCACTACCACACTATTCACTATCATCATCACTACCACACTACTCACCATCACCAATTTCTCACCATCATCATCACTACCTCACTACTCACCATTATCATCACTACCTCTCTACTCACCATCATCATCATTACCTCACTACTCACCTTCATCACTACCTCACCATCATCACTACCTCTCTACTCACCATCATCATCACTACCTCTCTACTCACCATCACCATCGTTACCTCACTACCACACTACTCACCATCATCACTACCTCACTACTCACCACCATCATCATTTCCTCACTACTCACCATCATCATCACTACCTCACTATCATCATCACTACCACACTATTCACCATCATCATCACTACCACACTATTCACTATCATCATCACTACCACACTACTCACCATCATCATCACTACCACACTTCACTATCATCATCACTACCTCACTACTCACCATCATCACTACCACACTACTCACTATCATCACTTCTCACCATCATCATCACTACCTCACTACTCACTATCATCATCACTACCACACTACTCACTATCATCATCACTACCACACTATTCACTATCATCACTACCACACTATTCACTATCATCATCACTACCACACTATTCACTATCATCATCACTACCACACTGCTCACCATCACCACTTTCTCACCATCATCACTACCTCACTACTCACCATTATCATCACTACCTCACTATCATCATCACTACCTCACTATCATCATCACTACCTCTCTACTCACCATCATCATCATTACCTCACTACTCACCTTCATCATCACTACCTCACCATCATCACTACCTCTACTCACCATCATCATCACTACCTCTCTTCTCACCATCATCATCATTACCTCACTACCACACTACTCACCATCATCACTACCTCTCTACTCACCACCATCATCATTTCCTCACTACTCACCATCATCATCACTACCTCACTATCATCATCACTACCACACTATTCACCATCATCATCACTACCACACTTCACTATCATCATCACTACCACACTACTCACCATCATCATCACTACCTCACTACTCACCATCATCATCACTACCACACTACTCACCATCATCATCACTACCACACTTCACTATCATCATCACTACCTCACTACTCACCATCACCATCACTACCACACTTCACCATCATCACTACTACACTTCACCATCATCACTACCACACTTCACCATCATCACTACCACACTTCACCATCATCACTACCACACTTCACCATCATCATCACTACCACACTTCACCATCATCATCACTACCACACTTCACCATCACCATCACTACCACACTTCACCATCATCATCACTACTACACTATTCACTATCATCATCACTACCACACTACTCACCATCATCACTACCTCACTACTCACCATCATCACTACTCACTATCACTACCACACTACTCACCGAGTAGTGTGGTAGTGATGATAGTGAGTAGTGTGGTAGTGATGATGGTGAGTAGTGTGGTAGTGATGATGTTTATGAGTAGTGTGGTAGTGATGATGGTGGGTAGTGATGATGGTGAGTAGTGATGATGATGATGATGGTGAGTAGTGAGGAAGTGATGATGTTAGTGAGTAGTGAGGAAATGATGGTGGTGAGTAGAGAAGTAGTGATGATGATGGTGAGTAGTGAGGTAGTGATGATGGTGAGTAGTGTGGTAGTGATGGTGAGTAGTGAGGTAATGACGATGGTGAGTAGAGAGGTAGAGAGGTAGTGATAATGATGGTGAGGTAGTGATGATGAAGGTGAGTAGTGAGGTAATAATGATGATGGTGAGTAGAGAGGTAGTGATGATGATGGTTAGGTAGTGATGATGGTGAATAGTGAGGTAGTGATGGTGATGGTGAGAAGTGATAAAAGTGATGATAGTGAGTAGTGTGGTACTGATGATGATGGTGAGTAGTGTGGTAGTGATGATGATAGTGAATAGTGTGGTAGTGATGATGATGGTGAGCAGTAAGGTAGTGATGGTGATGGTGAGAAGTGATAACAGTGATGATAGTGAGTAGTGTGGTAGTGATGATGGTGAGTAGTGAGGTAGTGATGGTGTTGCTAAGTAGTGTGGTAGTGATGTTGATGGTGAGTATTGTGGTAGTGATGATGATGGTGAGTATTGTGGTAGTGATGATGATGGTGAGTAGTGTAGTGATGATAATGGTGAGTAGTGAGGTAATGATGATGGTGAGTAGTGTGGTAGTGATGATGGTGAGTAGTGAGGTAGTGATGATGATGGCGAGGTAGTGATGATGGTGAGGTAGTGATGATGATAGTGAGGTAGTGATGATGATGGTGAGGTAGTGATGATGATTGTGAGTAGTGAGGTAGTGATGATGGTTAAGAGTAGTGTGGTAGTGATGATGGTGAGTAGTGTGGTAGTGATGATGGTGAGTAGTGAGGTAGTGATGATGGTTAAGAGTAGTGTGGTAGTTATGATGGTGGGTAGTGATGATGGTGAGTAGTGTGGTAGTGATGATGATAGTGAGTAGTGTGGTAGTGATGATGGTGAGTAGTGTGGTAGTGATGATGTTTATGAGTAGTGGTAGTGATGATGGTGGGTAGAGATGATGGTGAGTAGTGATGATGGTGAGTAGTGAGGAAGTGATGATGTTAGTGAGTAGTGAGGAAATGATGATGGTGGTGAGTAGAGAAGTAGTGATGATGGTGAGTAGTGTGGTAGTGAAGTATATATATAGGTAAGGTTAGATTAGGTTAGGTTAGGTTTAATTAGGTTAGATTAGTTTAGCCTAAGAAATAGGCTATTTTTGTTGAAATAGAAATAGGGCAGTAATTGTTGGTAGCGTGTCTTCTCTGTTCACGTAGCAGTAAATAGGTATCCAGGAGTTAGTTAGATTACCTTAGGTTAGGTTAGTTTAGGCTAGAGAATAGGCTAGGTTTGTAGAAATAGAAATAGAAGAAGGGCTGTAATTGTAGGTAGCGTTTCCTATAACCGAATACATCTATTCACCTAACAGTAAATAGGTATCCAGGAGTTAGTTACGTTAGGTTAGGTTAGCTTAGATTAGGTTATGTTTGTTTTGACTAGGAAATAGGCTAGGTTTGCAGGTTAAGTTAGGTTAGTTTAGGCTAGGTTAATAGAAATAGAAAAGGGGCTGTAATTGTTGGTAGCCTATCTAACCTAACCAAGGAACCTAACCAACCAACCTAACCAACCAACCTAACCAAGCAACCTAACCAACCATCCTAACCAGGGAACCTAATCAACCAACCTAACCAAGGAACCTAACCAAGGATCCTAACCTAACCCAACCAACCGAACTAACCTAACCAACCAACCTAACCTAACCTAACCAACCAACCAACCTAACCAATGTAACCAACCAACCTAACCAACCTAACCAACAAACCTAAGCAACCAACCTAAGCAACCTAACCTAACCAACCAACCTAACAAACCAACCTAACTAACCAACCAACCTAACCAACCAACCTAAGCTATCTAACCTAACCAACCAACCTATCCAACCAACCTTGGCTATCTAACCTAACCAACCAACCTAACCAAGCAACCTAACCAACCAACCTAACCAAGCATCCTAACCAACCAACCTAACCTAACCAACCAACCCAACCAACCTAACCTAACCTAACCAACCAACCAACCTAAACAACGTAACCAACCATCCTAACCAACGTAACCAACCAACCTAACCAACGTAATAACGTAACCAACTTAACCTAACCAACCAACCTAACCAACCAAACCTAACCAACCTAACCAACAAACCAACCTAACCAACCAACCAACCAACCAACCAACCAACCAACCAACCAACCTAACTAACCAACCTAATCAACCAAACTAAGCTATCTAACCAACCAACCTAACTAACCAACCAAACTAACCAACCAACCTAACCAACGTAAACTATCTAACCTAACCAACCAACCTAACCTAACCAACCAACCTAAGCTATCTAACCTAACCAAGCACCCTAACCAACTAACCTAACCAAGCAACCTAACCAACCAACCTAACCAAGAAACCTAAGCAACCAACCTAACCTAACCTAACCAACCAACCCAAACTAACCTAACCAACGTAACCAACCATCCTAACCAACGTAACCAACCAACGTAACCAACCAAACCTAACCAACCAACTAACCTAACCAACCAACCTAACCTAACGTAACCAACCAACCAACCAACCAACGTAACCAACCAACCTAACCAATGTAACCAACCAACCTAACCAATGTAACCAACCAACCTAACCAACCTAACCAATGTAACCAACCAACGTAACCAACCAACCTAACCAACCAACCTAAGCAACCAACCTAAGCAACATAACCTAACCAACCTAACCTTACCAACCTAACCTAACCAACCAACCAACCTAACCAACTAACCTAACCAACCAACCTAACCTAACCAACCAACCAACCAACCTAACCAACCTAACAAACCAACCTAACTAACCAACCAACCTAACCAAACAACCTAAGCTATCTAACCTAACCAACAAACCTATCCAACCAACCTATCCAACCAACCTTAGCTATCTAACCTAACCAAATAACCTAAGCTATCTAACCTAACCAACCAACCTAAGCTATCTAACCTAACCAACCTAACCTAACCAACCTAACCTAACCAACCTAACCTAACCAACCAACGAACCTAACCAACCAACCTAACCAGCCAACCTAACCAAGCAACCTAACCTAACCAACCTAACCAACCAACCTAACCAACCTAACAAACCTAACAAACCAACCTAACTAACTAACCAACCTAACCAAACAACCTAAGCTATCTAACCTAACCAACCAAACTATCCAACCAACCTATCCAACCAACATTAGCTATCTAACCTAACCAAACAACCTAAACTATCTAACCGAACCAACCAACCTAAGCTATCTAACCTAACCAAGCAACCTAACCAACCAACCTAACCAAGCAACCTAACCAACCAACCTAACCAAAGAACCTAATCAACCAACCTAACCAAGCAACCTAACCAACCAACCTAACCTAACCTAACCAACCAACCAAACTAACCTAACCTAACCAACCAAACTAACCTAACCAACCAACCAACCTAACCAACCTAACCTAACCAACCTAACCAACCAACCAACCTAACTAACCAACCAACGTAAACTATTTAACCTAACCAACCAACCTAACTAACCTCACCAACCAACCTAAGCTATCTAACCTAACCAAGCAACCTACCCAAGCAACCTAACCAACCAACCTAACCAAGGAACCTAACCAACCAACCTATCCAACCAACCTTAGCTATCTAACCTAAGCTATCTAACCTAACCAACCAACCTAAGCTATCTAACCTAACCAACCAACCTAACCAACCAACCTAACCAAAGCACCTAATCAACCAACCTAACCAAGCAACCTAACCAACCAACCTAACCTAACCAACCAACCTAACCAACCAACCAAACCAACCAACCAAACCAACCAACCTAACCTAACCAACCAGCCCAACCTAACCTAACCAACCAACCTAACCAACCAACCTAACCAACCAACCTAACCAACCAACCTAAGCTATCCAACCAACCAACCTAACCAACCTAACTAACCAACCAACCTAACCTAACCAACCAACCTAACCAACCAACTTAAGCTATCTAACCTAACCAAGCATCCTAACCAACCAACCTAACCAACCAACCTAACCAAGCAACCTAACCAACCAACCTAACCAACCAATGTAAGCTATCTAACCTAACCAACCAACCTAACCAACCAACCTAAGCTATCTAACCTAACCAACCAACCTAAGCTATCTAACCTAGCCAACCAACCTAACCAACCAACCTAACCAACCAACCTAACCAAGCAACCTAACCAACCAACCTAACCAACCAACGTAAGCTATCTAACCTAACCAACCAACCTAAGCTATCTAACCTAACCAACCAACCTAAGCTATCTAACCTAACCAACCAACCTAAGCTATCTAACCTAGCCAACCAACCTACCCAAGCAACCTAACCAACCAAGCTAACCAAGGAACCTAACCAACCAACCTAAGCAACCAACCTAAGCAACCTAACCTAACCAACCAACCTAAGCTATCTAACCTAACCAACCAACCTAAGCTATCTAACCTAACCAACCAACCTAAGCTATCTAACCTAACCAACCAACCTAAGCAACCTATGCAACCAACCTAAGCAACCTAACCTAACCAACCAACCTAACCGAAGAACCTAATCAACCAACCTAACCAAGCAACCTAATCAACCAACCTAACCAAGCAACATAACCAACGTAATCAACCATCCTAACCAACGTAACCAACCAACGTAACCAACGTAACCAACCTAACTAAGCTATCCAACCAACCAACCAACCTAAGCTATCCAACCAACCAACCTAACTAACCTAACCCACCAACTAAGATAGATAAGCTATCTAACCTAACCAACCAACCTAAGCTATCTAACCTAACCAAGCAACCTAAGCTATCTAACCTAACCAAGCAACCTAACCAAGCAACCTAACCAACCAACCAACCTAAGCTATCCAACCAACCTAACTAACCTAACAAAGAAACCTAACCAACCAACCTAACCAACCAACCTAACTATCCAACCTAACCAACCAACCAACGTAACCAACCAACCTAAGCAATGTAACCTAACCTAACCTGAGCAACCTAACCTGAGCAACCTAACCTGAGCAACCTAACCTGAGCAACCGAACCTGAGCAACCGAACCTGAGCAACCTAACCTGAGCAACCTAACCTGAGCAACCGAACCTGAGCAACCTAACCTGAGCAACCTAACCTGAGCAACCGAACCTGAGCAACCGAACCTGAGCAACCTAACCTGAGCAACCTAACCTGAGCAACCGAACCTGAGCAACCTAACCTGAGCAACCGAACCTGAGCAACCGAACCTGAGCAACCTAACCTGAGCAACCTAACCTGAGCAACCTAACCTGAGCAACCTAACCTGAGCAACCTAACCTGAGCAACCTAACCTGAGCAACCTAACCTGAGCAACCGAACCTGAGCAACCTAACCTGAGCAACCTAACCTGAGCAACCTAACCTGAGCAACCTAACCTGAGCAACCGAACCTGAGCAACCTAACCTGAGCAACCTAACCTGAGCAACCTAACCTGAGCAACCTAACCTGAGCAACCTAACCTAACCAACCTAATTATGTTATTATATTATTATTATTATATATTATATTATTATTATACAACTTTATCTCTCTTCTTATTATCATATCTTATTATCATATCATATATATCTTATTGTCAACTCCCTTCTTATTATCTGACACGAACCTTCGGTTCGTGTCAGAGTCCATGAGTGTCCGTGTGCGTGTCCGTGTCCGTGTATCCAAGGGGTTTTGGGTCCAGGAAGCTATTTGTGTCGACCCAAATTGCCTCCCTTCTCCCCACCTGAAATCCAGGTGGATTGAAAGACCTGCCCGAGGTCAGTGGATCCAGGTATCCGTCCGTGGCCCCCCGGACTTCAACCCTTCCCCACATTCCAAGGAGTCGGTCAATCAATCTTCGGCTATCCAGAGAATCTATCGAAACTGATGCTCCTACAGGAGGGGACACACAGAGAAATCTGTGCCCTGTACTTGCAACCGTTCCGACAGGCTCGAACGCAGATCTATCCGGATTAGGAACTTGTTCTATCCGACTAGGCCATGCTGGAGTTGCCTTCTGAATCAAATTTGGCACTTGTATTTATATCTCATAGCAAGGTTAGTTAGTGTCTATTTATCAACAGTTGCAATGATTGATATGTGAAGTTGTTAATTTGTGTTGACAGTTAGAAATACCTGACAGCTTTGTTTGATAAGGTTGCAGTCCCGTGAGGCAGTTTTATGAATGAATATTGGAGAATTTAGGCTAACTGACGTGTGTGTGTGTGTGTGTGTGTGTGTGTGTGTGTGTACTCACCTAGTTGTACTCACCTAGTTGTGTTTGCGGGGGTTGAGCTCTGGCTCTTTGGTCCCGCCTCTCAACCGTCAATCAACAGGTGTACAGATTCCTGAGCCTATTGGGCTCTATCATATCTACACTTGAAACTGTGTATGGAGTCAGCCTCCACCACATCACCTCCTAATGCATTCCATTTGTCAACCACTCTGACACTAAAAAAGTTCTTTCTAATATCTCTGTGGCTCATTTGGGCACTCAGTTTCCACCTGTGTCCCCTTGTGCTAAATAGACTGTCTTTATCTACCCTATCAATTCCCTTCAGAATCTTAAATGTGGTGATCATGTCCCCCCTAACTCTTCTGTCTTCCACCGAAGTGAGGTTTAATTCCCGTAGTCTCTCCTCGTAGCTCATACCTCTCAGCTCGGGTACTAGTCTGGTGGCAAACCTTTGAACCTTTTCCAGTTTAGTCTTATCCTTGACTAGATATGGACTCCATGCTGGGGCTGCATACTCCAGGATTGGCCTGACATATGTGGTATACAAAGTTCTGAATGATTCTTTACACAAGTTTCTGAATGCCGTTCGTATGTTGGCCAGCCTGGCATATGCCGCTGATGTTATCCGCTTGATATGTGCTGCAGGAGACAGGTTTGGCGTGATATCAACCCCCAAGTCTTTTTCCTTCTCTGACTCCTGAAGAATTTCCTCTCCCAGATGATACCTTGTATCTGGCCTCCTGCTCCCTACACCTATCTTCATTACATTACATTTGGTTGGGTTAAACTCTAACAACCATTTGTTCGACCATTCCTTCAGCTTGTCTAGGTCTTCTTGAAGCCACAAACAGTCCTCTTCTGTTTTAATCCTTCTCATAATTTTAGCAGCGTCCGCAAACATTGAGAGAAATGAATCGATACCCTCCGGGAGATCATTTACATATATCAGAAACAAGATAGGACCGAGTACAGAGCCCTGTGGGACTCCACTGGTGACTTCACGCCAATTGGAGGTCTCACCCCTCACCGTAACTCTCTGCTTCCTATTGCTTAGATAATCCCTTATTAACTGGAGCACCTTACCAGCTACACCTGCCTGTCTCTCCAGCTTATGTACCAGCCTCTTATGCGCGCGCGCACACACACACACACACACACACACACACACACACACACACACACACACACACACACACACACACACACACACACACACACTGACCCACAGAGACTGCCCAAATATGTATACAAACAGCAGCAGCAGTTGGTGTTCCCAGGCAGGTCACCCATCCAAGTACTAACCAAAGTCAACGGTGTTTAACCTGACAGATGTATGGGAGGAGACGCAGTGTTCTCAAGGTGATAGGTAGGTAGGTAGTATGGCCGTTGCTATTGTATACAAGTAGTAAGTAATCACATGTGAGTGAGTGAGTGAGTGAGTCAAGATAATGGTAACTGCGGCGGGCAGGCAGGCGGAGGATACTCACACATAGCAGCCAATTCTCCATTAATGATAGTACTTATTGCCACTATTTAGTCAAATTAACCAACAACAAATGGACTACTACTACTACTACTACTACTACTACTACTGTTGCTCCAAAATAGAAATGTTGGGATGCCACCGCTGCCATTGATCTCGCACAAGTTGCTGCTGACAAATGACTCATCTTAGGCCTTGCATATGCTCTCTTAGGCTTCATTTAGTCAATAATTGTAACATCATTGAGTCGGGGGACAGGCAGACAGGCACTTTATACATGTTAGGCTTATAGTGGTCTCCAACACCCACGACCCCACAAGGTCCAACTAGTGACTAACCCTCACTCACTCACCACGCCCCAAGTATCTAGCTTACTAACGCCTGGATACCTATTTACTGCTAGGTGAACAGAGGCATTCGGTGATAGGAAAGGCTACCAACAATTACAGCCGTACTTCTACAAACCTACCCTAAACCAACCTAACCTAATCTAACCTAACCTAACCTAATCTAAGCTAACCTAACCTAACCTAATCTAAGCTAACCTAACCTAACGTAACTAACTCCTGGATACCTATTTACTGTTAGGTGAATAGATGTATTCGGTGATAGGAAACGCTACCTACAATTACAGCCCTTCTTCTATTTCTATTTCTACAAACCTAGCCTATTCTCTAGCCTAAACTAACCTAACCTAAGGTAATCTAACTAACTCCTGGATACCTATTTACTGCTACGTGAACAGAGAAGACACGCTACGAACAATTACTGCCCTATTTCTATTTCAACAAAAATAGCCTATTTCTTAGCCTAAACTAATCTAACCTAATTAAACCTAACCTAATCTAACCTTACCTATATATATACTTCACTACTCACTAACATCATCACTACCACACTACTCACCATCATCATCATTACCTCACTACTCACCATCACTACCACACTACTCACCATCATCACTACCACACTACTCACTAACATCATCACTACCACACTACTCACCATCATCATCACTACCTCACCATCATCATCACTACCTCTCTACTCACCATCATCATCATTACCTCCCTACCCACCATCATCATCATACCTCACCATCATCATCACTACCTCTCTACTCACCATCATCATTACCTCCCTACTCACCATCATCATCACTACCTCACCATCATCACTACCTCTCTACTCACCATCATCATCATTACCTCACTACTCACCATCGTCATCACTACCTAACCATTATCACTACCTCTCTACTCACCATCATCATCATTACCTCACTACTCACCATCACTACCACACTACTCACCATCATCACTACCTCACTACTCACCATCATCATCACTACTTCTCTACTCACCACCATCATCATTTCCTCACTACTCACTAACATCATCACTTCCTCACTACTCACCATCATCACTACTCACCATCATCTCTACCCACCATCATCACTACCACTACTCATAAACATCATCACTACCACACTACTCACCATCATCACTACCACACTACTCACTATCATCATCACTACCACACTACTCACCATCATCACTACCCACCATCATAACTACCACACTACTCTTAACCATCATCACTACCTCACTACTCACCATCATCACTACTCACCATCATCACTACCACACTATTCACTATCATCATCACTACCACACTACTCACCATCATCATAACTACCACACTACTCATAAACATCATCACTACCACACTACTCACCATCATCACTACCTCACTACTCACCATCATCACTACCACACTACTCACCATCATCACTACCACACTACTCTTAACCATCATCACTACCTCACTACTCACAATCATCATCACTACCTCACCATCATCATCACTACCTCACCATCATCATCACTACCTCACCATCATCATCACTACCTCACCATCATCACTACCTCGCCATCATCATCACTACCTCACTACTCACCATCATCACTACCACACTACTCACCATCATCATTACCTCACTACTCACCATTATCATCACTACACTACTCACCATCATCATCACTACCACAATACTCACCATCATCATCACTACCACAATACTCACCATCAACATCACTACCACACTACTTAGCAACACCATCACTACCTCACTACTCACCATCATCATCACTACCTCACTACTCACAATCATCATCACTACCACACTACTCATTATCATCACTTTTATCACTTATCACCATCACTACCTCACTACTCACCATCATCATCACTACCTCACTACTCACTATCATCATCACTACCACACTACTCACCATCATCATCACTACCACACTTCACTATCATCATCACTACCTCACTACTCACCATCATCACTACCACACTACTCACTATCATCACTTCTCACCATCATCATCACTACCTCAATACTCACTATCATCACTACCACACTACTCACTATCATCACTACCACACTACTCACCATCATCACTACCACACTACTCACCATCATTATCACTACCTCACTACTCACTATCATCATCACTACCACACTACTCACCATCATCATCACTACCACACTACTCACTATCATCACTTCTATCACTACTCACCATCAACATCACTACCACACTACTTAGCAACACCATCACTACCTCACTACTCACCATCATCATCACTACCACACTACTCACCATCATCATCACTACCACACTACTCACCATCATCATCACTACCACACTACTCACTATCATCATCACTACCACACTACTCACCATCATCATCACTACCACACTATTCACTATCATTATCACTACCACACTACTCACCATCATCATCACTACCTCACTACTCACCATCATCATCACTACCTCACTATCATAATCACTACAACACTACTCACCATCATCATCACTACCACACTATTCACTATCATCACTACCACACTAACCATCATCATCACTACCACACTACTCACCATCATCATCAATACATCACTATCATCATCACTACCACACTACTCACCATCAGCATCACTATCACACTATTCACTATCATCACTATCTCACTACTCACTATCATCATCACTACCACACTACTCACTATTATCACTTCTCACCATCATCACTACCTCACTACTCGCCATCATCATCACTACCACACTATTCACTATCATCATCACTACCACACTACTCACCATCATCATCATTACCTCTCTACTCACCATCATCATCACTACCACACTACTCACCATCATCATCACTACCACACTTCACTATCATCATCACTACATCACTACTCACCATCATCACTACCACACTACTCACTATCATCACTTCTCACCATCATCATCACTACCTCACTACTCACTATCATCATCACTATCACACTACTCACCATCATCATCACTACCACACTATTCACTATCATCACTACCACACTATTCACTATCGTCATCACTACCACACTATCATCATCACTACCACACTACTCACCATCACCAATTTCTCAGCATCATCATCACTACCTCACTACTCACTATTATCATCACTACCTCTCTACTCACCATCATCATCATTACCTCACTACTCACCTTCATCACTACCTCACCATCATCACTACCTCTCTACTCACCATCATCATCACTACCTCTCTACTCACCATCATCATCGTTACCTCACTACCACACTACTCACCATCATCACTACCTCACTACTCACCACCATCATCATTTCCTCACTACTCACCATCATCATCACTACCTCACTATCATCATCACTACCACACTATTCACCATCATCATTACTACCACACTATTCACTATCATCATCACTACCACACTACTCACCATCATCATCACTACCACACTTCACTATCATCATCACTACCTCACTACTCACCATCATCACTACCACACTACTCACAATCATCACTTCTCACCATCATCATCACTACCTCACTACTCACTATCATCATCACTACCACACTACTCACTATCATCATCACTACCTCACTATTCACTATCATCACTACCACACTATTCACTATCATCATCACTACCACACTATTCACTATCATCATCACTACCACACTGCTCACCATCACCACTTTCTCACCATCATCACTACCTCACTACTCACCATTATCATCACTACCTCACTATCATCATCACTACCTCACTATCATCATCACTACCTCTATACTCACCATCATCATCATTACCTCACTACTCACCTTCATCATCACTACCTCACCATCATCACTACCTCTACTCACCATCATCATCACTACCTCTCTACTCACCATCATCATCATTACCTCACTACCACACTACTCACTATCATCACTACCTCACTACTCACCACCATCATCATTTCCTCACTACTCACCATCATCATCACTACCTCACTATCATCATCACTACCACACTATTCACCATCATCATCACTACCACACTTCACTATCATCATCACTACAACACTACTCACCATCATCATCACTACCTCACTACTCACCATCATCATCACTACCACACTACTCACCATCATCATCACTACCACACTTCACTATCATCATCACTACCTCACTACTCACCATCACCATCACTACAACACTTCACCATCATCACTACTACACTTCACCATCATCACTACCACACTTCACCATCATCACTACCACACTTCACCATCATCACTACCACACTTCACCATCATCATCACTACCACACTTCACCATCATCATCACTACCACACTTCACCATCATCATCACTACCACACTTCACCAGCATCATCACTACTACACTATTCACTATCATCATCACTACCACACTACTCACCATCATCACTACCTCACTACTCACCATCATCACTACTCACTATCACTACCACACTACTCACCGAGTAGTGTGGTAGTGATGATAGTGAGTAGTGTGGTAGTGATGATGGTGAGTAGTGTGGTAGTGATGATGTTTATGAGTAGTGTGGTAGTGATGATGGTGGGTAGTGATGATGGTGAGTAGTGATGATGATGATGATGGTGAGTAGTGAGGAAGTGATGATGTTAGTGAGTAGTGAGGAAATGATGGTGGTGAGTAGAGAAGTAGTGATGATGATGGTGAGTAGTGAGGTAGTGATGATGGTGAGTAGTGTGGTAGTGATGGTGAGTAGTGAGGTAATGACGATGGTGAGTAGAGAGGTAGAGAGGTAGTGATAATGATGGTGAGGTAGTGATGATGATGGTGAGTAGTGAGGTAATAATGATGATGGTGAATAGAGAGGTAGTGATGATGATGGTGAGGTAGTGATGATGGTGAATAGTGAGGTAGTGATGGTGATTGTGAGAAGTGATAAAAGTGATGATAGTGAGTAGTGTGGTACTGATGATGATGGTGAGTAGTGTGGTAGTGATGATGATAGTGAATAGTGTGGTAGTGATGATGATGGTGAGCAGTAAGGTAGTGATGGTGATGGTGAGAAGTGATAAAAGTGATGATAGTGAGTAGTGTGGTAGTGATGATGGTGAGTAGTGAGGTAGTGATGGTGTTGCTAAGTAGTGTGGTAGTGATGTTGATGGTGAGTATTGTGGTAGTGATGATGATGGTGAGTATTGTGGTAGTGATGATGATGGTGAGTAGTGTAGTGATGATAATGGTGAGTAGTGAGGTAATGATGATGGTGAGTAGTGTGGTAGTGATGATGGTGAGTAGTGAGGTAGTGATGATGATGGCGAGGTAGTGATGATGGTGAGGTTGTGATGATGATAGTGAGGTAGTGATGATGATGGTGAGGTAGTGATGATGATTGTGAGTAGTGAGGTAGTGATGATGGTTAAGAGTAGTGTGGTAGTGATGATGGTGAGTAGTGTGGTAGTGATGATGGTGAGTAGTGAGGTAGTGATGATGGTTAAGAGTAGTGTGGTAGTTATGATGGTGGGTAGTGATGATGGTGAGTAGTGTGGTAGTGATGATGATAGTGAGTAGTGTGGTAGTGATGATGGTGAGTAGTGTGGTAGTGATGATGTTTATGAGTAGTGGTAGTGATGATGGTGGGTAGAGATGATGATGAGTAGTGATGATGGTGAGTAGTGAGGAAGTGATGATGTTAGTGAGTAGTGAGGAAATGATGATGGTGGTGAGTAGAGAAGTAGTGATGATGGTGAGTAGTGTGGTAGTGAAGTATATATATAGGTAAGGTTAGATTAGGTTAGGTTAGGTTTAATTAGGTTAGATTAGTTTAGGCTAAGAAATAGGCTATTTTTGTTGAAATAGAAATAGGGCAGTAATTGTTGGTAGCGTGTCTTCTCTGTTCACGTAGCAGTAAATAGGTATCCAGGAGTTAGTTAGATTACCTTAGGTTAGGTTAGTTTAGGCTAGAGAATAGGCTAGGTTTGTAGAAATAGAAATAGAAGAAGGGCTGTAATTGTAGGTAGCGTTTCCTATAACCGTATACATCTATTCACCTAACAGTAAATAGGTATCCAGGAGTTAGTTACGTTAGGTTAGGTTAGCTTAGATTAGGTTATGTTTGTTTTGACTAGGAAATAGGCTAGGTTTGCAGGTTAAGTTAGGATAGTTTAGGCTAGGTTAATAGAAATATAAAAGGGGCTGTAATTGTTGGTAGCCTATCTAACCTAACCAAGGAACCTAACCAACCAACCAACCTAACCAACCAACCTAACCAACCAACCTAACCAAGCAACCTAACCAACCATCCTAACCAGGGAACCTAATCAACCAACCTAACCAAGGAACCTAACCAAGGATCCTAACCTAACCCAACCAACCAAACTAACCTAACCAACCAACCTAACCTAACCTAACCAACCAACCAACCAAACCAATGTAACCAACCAACCTAACCAACCTAACCAACCTAACCAACAAACCTAAGCAACTAACCTAAGCAACCTAACCTAACCAACCAACCTAACAAACCAACCTAACTAACCAACCAACCTAACCAACCAACCTATGCTATCTAACCTAACCAACCAACCTATCCAACCAACCTTGGCTATCTAACCTAACCAACCAACCTAACCAAGCAACCTAACCAGCCAACCTAACCAAGCATCCTAACCAACCAACCTAACCTAACCAACCAACCCAACCAACCTAACCTAACCTAACCAACCAACCAACCTAAACAACGTAACCAACCATCCTAACCAATGTAACCAACCAACCTAACCAACGTAATAACGTAACCAACTTAACCTAACCAACCAACCTAACCAACCAAACCTAACCAACCTAACCAACCAACCAACCTAACCAACCAACCAACCAACCAACCAACCAACCAACCTAACTAACCAACCAACCTAATCAACCAAACTAAGCTATCTAACCAACCAACCTAACTAACCAACCAAACTAACCAACCAACCTGACCAACGTAAACTATCTAACCTAACCAACCAACCTAACCTAACCAACCAACCTAACCTAACCAACCAACCTAAGCTATCTAACCTAACCAAGCAACCTAACCAACCAACCTAACCAAGCAACCTAACCAACCAACCTAACCTAACCTAACCAACCAACCCAAACTAACCTAACCAACGTAACCAACCATCCAAACCAACGTAACCAACCAACGTAACCAACCAAACCTAACCAACCAACCTAACCAACCAACCTAACCTAACGTAACCAACCAACCAACCAACCAACCAACGTAACCAACCAACCTAACCAATGTAACCAACCAACCTAACCAATGTAACCAACCAACCTAACCAACCTAACCAATGTAACCAACCAACGTAACCAACGTAACCAACCAACCTAACCAACCAACCTAAGCAACCAACCTAAGCAACCTAACCTAACCAACCTAACCTTACCAACCTAACCTAACCAACCAACCAACCTAACCAACTAACCTAACCAACCAACCTAACCTAACCAACCAACCAACCAACCTAACCAACCTAACAAACCAACCTAACTAACCAACCAACCTAACCAAACAACCTAAGCTATCTAACCTAACCAACAAACCTATCCAACCAACCTATCCAACCAACCTTAGCTATCTAACCTAACCAACCAACCTAAGCTATCTAACCTAACCAACCAACCTAAGCTATCTAACCTAACCAACCTAACCTAACCAACCTAACCTAACCAACCTAACCTAACCAACCTAACCTAACCAACCAACGAACCTAACGAACCAACCTAACCAGCCAACCTAACCAAGCAACCTAACCTAACCAACCTAACCAACCAACCTAACAAACCTAAAAAACCAACCTAACTAACTAACCAACCTAACCAAACAACCTAAGCTATCTAACCTAACCAACCAAACTATCCAACCAACCTATCCAACCAACATTAGCTATCTAACCTAACCAAACAACGTAAACTATCTAACCGAACCAACCAACCTAAGCTATCTAACCTAACCAAGCAACCTAACCAACCAACCTAACCAAGCAACCTAACCAACCAACCTAACCAAAGAACCTAATCAACCAACCTAACCAAGCAACCTAACCAACCAACCTAACCTAACCTAACCAACCAACCAAACTAACCTAACCTAACCAACCAAACTAACCTAACCAACCAACCAACCTAACCAACCTAACCTAACCAACCTAACCAACCAACCTAACTAACCAACCAACGTAAACTATTTAACCTAACCAACCAACCTAACTAACCTCACCAACCAACCTAAGCTATCTAACCTAACCAAGCAACCTAACCAAGCAACCTAACCAACCAACCTAACCAACCAACCAAACCAACCAACCAAACCAACCAACCTAACCTAACCAACCAGCCCAACCTAACCTAACCAACCAACCTAACCAACCACCCTAACCAACCAACCTAACCAACCAACCTAACCAACCAACCTAACCAACCAACCTAACCAACCAACCTAAGCTATCCAACCAACCAACCTAACCAACCTAACTAACCAACCAACCTAAGCAATCTAACCTAACCAACCAACCTAACCAACCAACTTAAGCTATCTAACCTAACCAAGCATCCTAACCAACCAACCTAACCAACCAACCTAACCAAGCAACCTAACCAACTAACCTAACCAACGTAAGCTATCTAACCTAACCAACCAACCTAACCAACCAACCTAAGCTATCTAACCTAACCAACCAACCTAAGCTATCTAACCTAACCAACCAACCTAACCAAGCAACCTAACCAAGCAACCTAAGCAACCAACCTAAGTAACCTAACCTAACCAACCAACCTAAGCTATCTAACCTAACCAACCAACCTAAGGTATCTAACCTAACCAACCAACCTAGCCAACCAACCTAAGCAACCAACCTAAGTAACCTAACCTAACCAACCAACCTAAGCTATCTAACCTAACCAACCAACCTAAGCTATCTAACCTAACCAACCAACCTAAGCTATCTAACCTAACCAACCAACCTAACCAACCAACCTAAGCAACCAACCTAAGTAACCTAACCTAACCAACCAACCTAAGCTATCTAACCTAACCAACCAACCTAAGTAACCTAACCAACCAACCTAAGCTATCTAACCTAACCAACCAACCTAGCCAACCAACCTAACCAACCAACCTAAGCAACCAACCTAAGTAACCTAACCTAACCAACCAACCTAAGCTATCTAACCTAACCAACCAACCTAAGCAACCAACCTAAGCAACCTAACCTAACCAACCAACCTAAGCTATCTAACCTAACCAACCAACCTAAGCAACCTATGCAACCAACCTAAGCAACCTAACCTAACCAACCAACCTAACCGAAGAACCTAATCAACCAACCTAACCAAGCAACCTAATCAACCAACCTAACCAAGCAACCTAACCAACCAACCTAACCAAGCAACATAACCAACGTAATCAACCATCCTAACCAACGTAATCAACCATCCTAACCAACGTAACCAACCAACGTAACCAACCTAACTAAGCTATCCAACCAACCAACCAACCTAAGCTATCCAACCAACCAACCTAACTAACCTAACCCACCAACTAAGATAGATAAGCTATCTAACCTAACCAACCAACCTAAGCTATCTAACCTAACCAAGCAACCTAAGCTATCTAACCTAACCAAGCAACCTAACCAACCAACCTAACCAAGCAACCTAACCAATCAACCAACCTAAGCTATCCAACCAACCAACCAACCTAACTAACCTAACCAACTACCTAAGCTATCTAACCTAACCAAGCAACCTAAGCTATCTAACCTAACCAAGCAACCTAAGCTATCCAACCAACCAACCTAAGCTATCCAACCAACCAACCAACCTAACTAACCTAACCAACCTACCTAAGCTATCTAACCTAACCAACCAACCTAAGCTATCCAACCAACCTAACCTAACAAAGAAACCTAACCAACCAACCTAACCAACCAACCAATCTAACCAACCAACCAACCTAACCAACCAACCAACGTAACCAACCAACCTAAGCTATCTAACCTAACCAACCAACCTAGCCAACCAACCTAAGCAACCAACCTAAGTAACCTAACCTACCTAACCAACCAACCTAAGCTATCTAACCTAACCAACCAACCTAAGCAATGTAACCTAACCTAACCTAACCTGAGCAACCGAACCTGAGCAACCGAACCTGAGCAACCGAACCTGAGCAACCTAACCTGAGCAACCTAACCTGAGCAACCTAACCTGAGCAACCTAACCTGAGCAACCTAACCTGAGCAACCTAACCTGAGCAACCGAACCTGAGCAACCTAACCTGAGCAACCTAACCTGAGCAACCTAACCTGAGCAACCTAACCTGAGCAACCTAACCTGAGCAACCTAACCTGAGCAACCTAACCTGAGCAACCGAACCTGAGCAACCGAACCTGAGCAACCTAACCTGAGCAACCTAACCTGAGCAACCTAACCTGAGCAACCTAACCTGAGCAACCGAACCTGAGCAACCGAACCTGAGCAACCGAACCTGAGCAACCTAACCTGAGCAACCTAACCTGAGCAACCTAACCTGAGCAACCTAACCTGAGCAACCGAACCTGAGCAACCTAACCTGACCAACCTAACCTGAGCAACCTAACCTGAGCAACCTAACCTGAGCAACCTAACCTGAGCAACCGAACCTGAGCAACCGAACCTGAGCAACCGAACCTGAGCAACCGAACCTGAGCAACCGAACCTGAGCAACCTAACCTAACCAACCTAATTATGTTATTATATTATTATTATTATATATTATATTATTATTATACAACCTTATCTCTCTTCTTATTATCATATCTTATTATCATATCATATATATCTTATTGTCAACTCCCTTCTTATTATCTGACACGAACCTTCGGTTCGTGTCAGAGTCCATGAGTGTCCGTGTGCGTGTCCGTGTGAGTGTCCGTGTCCGTGTATCCAAGGGGTTTTGGGTCCAGGAAGCTATTTGTGTCGACCCAAATTGCCTCCCTTCTCCCCACCTGAAATCCAGGTGGATTGAAAGACCTGCCCGAGGTCAGTGGATCCAGGTATCCGTCCGTGGCCCCCCGGACTTCAACCCTTCCCCACATTCCAAGGAGTCGGTCAATCAATCTTCGGCTATCCAGAGAATCTATCGAAACTGATGCTCCTACAGGAGGGGACACACAGAGAAATCTGTGCCCTGTACTTGCAACCGTTCCGACAGGCTCGAACGCAGATCTATCCGGATTAGGAACTTGTTCTATCCGACTAGGCCACGCTGGAGTTGCCTTCTGAATCAAATTTGGCACTTGTATTTATATCTCATAGCAAGGTTAGTTAGTGTCTATTTATCAACAGTTGCAATGATTGATATGTGAAGTTGTTAATTTGTGTTGACAGTTAGAAATACCAGACAGCTTTGTTTGATAAGGTTGCAGTCCCGTGAGGCAGTTTTATGAATGAATATTGGAGAATTTAGGCTAACTGACGTGTGTGTGTGTGTGTGTGTGTGTGTGTGTGTGTGTGTGTGTGTGTGTGTGTGTGTGTGTGTGTGTGTGTACTCACCTAGTTGTACTCACCTAGTTGTGTTTGCGGGGGTTGAGCTCTGACTCTTTGGTCCCGCCTCTCAACCGTCAAACAACTGGTGTACAGATTCCTGAGCCTATTGGGCTCTATCATATCTACACTTGAAACTGTGTATGGAGTCAGCCTCCACCACGTCACCTCCTAATGCATTCCATTTGTCAACCACTCTGATACTAAAATAGTTCTTTCTAATATCTCTGTGGCTCATTTGGGCACTCAGTTTCCACCTGTGTCCCCTTGTGCTAAATAGACTGTCTTTATCTACCCTATCAATTCCCTTCAGAATCTTAAATGTGGTGATCATGTCCCCCCTAACTCTTCTGTCTTCCACCGAAGTGAGGTTTAATTCCCGTAGTCTCTCCTCGTAGCTCATACCTCTCAGCTCGGGTACTAGTCTGGTGGCAAACCTTTGAACCTTTTCCAGTTTGGTCTTATCCTTGACTAGATATGGACTCCATGCTGGGGCTGCATACTCCAGGATTGGCCTGACATATGTGGTATACAAAGTTCTGAATGATTCTTTACACAAGTTTCTGAATGCCGTTCGTATGTTGGCCAGCCTGGCATATGCCGCTGATGTTATCCGCTTGATATGTGCTGCAGGAGACAGGTTTGGCGTGATATCAACCCCCAAGTCTTTTTGTTTCTCTGACTCCTGAAGAATTTCCTCTCCCAGATGATACCTTGTATCTGGCCTCCTGCTCCCTACACCTATCTTCATTACATTACATTTGGTTGGGTTAAACTCTAACAACCATTTGTTCGACCATTCCTTCAGCTTGTCTAGGTCTTCTTGAAGCCACAAACAGTCCTCTTCTGTTTTAATCCTTCTCATAATTTTAGCAGCGTCCGCAAACATTGAGAGAAATGAATCGATACCCTCCGGGAGATCATTTACATATATCAGAAACAAGATAGGACCGAGTACAGAGCCCTGTGGGACTCCACTGGTGACTTCACGCCAATTGGAGGTCTCACCCCTCACCGTAACTCTCTGCTTCCTATTGCTTAGATAATCCCTTATTAACTGGAGCACCTTACCAGCTACACCTGCCTGTCTCTCCAGCTTATGTACCAGCCTCTTATGCGCGCACACACACACACACACACACACACACACACTGACCCACAGAGACTGCCCAAATATGTATACAAACAGCAGCAGCAGTTGGTGTTCCCAGGCAGGTCACCCATCCAAGTACTAACCAAAGTCAACGGTGTTTAACCTGACAGATGTATGGGAGGAGACGCAGTGTTCTCAAGGTGATAGGTAGGTAGGTAGTATGGCCGTTGCTATTGTATACAAGTAGTAAGTAATCACATGTGAGTGAGTGAGTGAGTGAGTCAAGATAATGGTAACTGCGGCGGGCGGGCAGGCGGAGGATACTCACACATAGCAGCCAATTCTCCATTAATGATAGTACTTATTGCCACTATTTAGTCAAATTAACCAACAACAAATGGACTACTACTACTACTACTACTACTACTACTACTGTTGCTCCAAAATAGAAATGTTGGGATGCCACCGCTGCCATTGATCTCGCACAAGTTGCTGCTGACAAATGACTCATCTTAGGCCTTGCATATGCTCTCTTAGGCTTCATTTAGTCAATAATTGTAACATCATTGAGTCGGGGGACAGGCAGACAGGCACTTTATACATGTTAGGCTTATAGTGGTCTCCAACACCCACGACCCCACAAGGTCCAACTAGTGACTAACCCTCACTCACTCACCACGCCCCAAGTATCTAGCTTACTAACGCCTGGATACCTATTTACTGCTAGGTGAACAGAGGCATTCGGTGATAGGAAAGGCTACCAACAATTACAGCCGTACTTCTACAAACCTACCCTAAACCAACCTAACCTAATCTAACCTAACCTAACCTAATCTAAGCTAACCTAACCTAACGTAACTAACTCCTGGATACCTATTTACTGTTAGGTGAATAGATGTATTCGGTGATAGGAAACGCTACCTACAATTACAGCCCTTCTTCTATTTCTATTTCTACAAACCTAGCCTATTCTCTAGCCTAAACTAACCTAACCTAAGGTAATCTAACTAACTCCTGGATACCTATTTACTGCTACGTGAACAGAGAAGACACGCTACCAACAATTACTGCCCTATTTCTATTTCAACAAAAATAGCCTATTTCTTAGCCTAAACTAATCTAACCTAATTAAACCTAACCTAACCTAATCTAACCTTACCTATATATATACTTCACTACTCACTAACATCATCACTACCACACTACTCACCATCATCATCATTACCTCACTACTCACCATCACTACCACACTACTCACCATCATCACTACCACACTACTCACTAACATCATCACTACCACACTACTCACCATCATCATCACTACCTCACCATCATCATCACTACCTCTCTACTCACCATCATCATCATTACCTCCCTACCCACCATCATCATCATACCTCACCATCATCATCACTACCTCTCTACTCACCATCATCATTACCTCCCTACTCACCATCATCATCACTACCTCACCATCATCACTACCTCTCTACTCACCATCATCATCATTACCTCACTACTCACCATCGTCATCACTACCTAACCATTATCACTACCTCTCTACTCACCATCATCATCATTACCTCACTACTCACCATCACTACCACACTACTCACCATCATCACTACCTCACTACTCACCATCATCATCACTACTTCTCTACTCACCACCATCATCATTTCCTCACTACTCACTAACATCATCACTTCCTCACTACTCACCATCATCACTACTCACCATCATCTCTACCCACCATCATCACTACCACTACTCATAAACATCATCACTACCACACTACTCACCATCATCACTACCACACTACTCACTATCATCATCACTACCACACTACTCACCATCATCACTACCCACCATCATAACTACCACACTACTCTTAACCATCATCACTACCTCACTACTCACCATCATCACTACTCACCATCATCACTACCACACTATTCACTATCATCATCACTACCACACTACTCACCATCATCATAACTACCACACTACTCATAAACATCATCACTACCACACTACTCACCATCATCACTACCTCACTACTCACCATCATCACTACCACACTACTCACCATCATCACTACCACACTACTCTTAACCATCATCACTACCTCACTACTCACAATCATCATCACTACCTCACCATCATCATCACTACCTCACCATCATCATCACTACCTCACCATCATCATCACTACCTCACCATCATCACTACCTCGCCATCATCATCACTACCTCACTACTCACCATCATCACTACCACACTACTCACCATCATCATTACCTCACTACTCACCATTATCATCACTACACTACTCACCATCATCATCACTACCACAATACTCACCATCATCATCACTACCACAATACTCACCATCAACATCACTACCACACTACTTAGCAACACCATCACTACCTCACTACTCACCATCATCATCACTACCTCACTACTCACAATCATCATCACTACCACACTACTCATTATCATCACTTTTATCACTTATCACCATCACTACCTCACTACTCACCATCATCATCACTACCTCACTACTCACTATCATCATCACTACCACACTACTCACCATCATCATCACTACCACACTTCACTATCATCATCACTACCTCACTACTCACCATCATCACTACCACACTACTCACTATCATCACTTCTCACCATCATCATCACTACCTCACTACTCACTATCATCACTACCACACTACTCACTATCATCACTACCACACTACTCACCATCATCACTACCACACTACTCACCATCATTATCACTACCTCACTACTCACTATCATCATCACTACCACACTACTCACCATCACCATCACTACCACACTACTCACTATCATCACTTCTATCACTAATCACCATCAACATCACTACCACACTACTTAGCAACACCATCACTACCTCACTACTCACCATCATCATCACTACCACACTACTCACCATCATCATCACTACCACACTACTCACCATCATCATCACTACCACACTACTCACTATCATCATCACTACCACACTACTCACCATCATCATCACTACCACACTATTCACTATCATTATCACTACCACACTACTCACCATCATCATCACTACCTCACTACTCACCATCATCATCACTACCTCACTATCATAATCACTACAACACTACTCACCATCATCATCACTACCACACTATTCACTATCATCACTACCACACTAACCATCATCATCACTACCACACTACTCACCATCATCATCAATACATCACTATCATCATCACTACCACACTACTCACCATCAGCATCACTATCACACTATTCACTATCTCACTACTCACCATCATCATCACTACCACACTACTCACTATTATCACTTCTCACCATCATCACTACCTCACTACTCGCCATCATCATCACTACCACACTATTCACTATCATCATCACTACCACACTACTCACCATCATCATCATTACCTCTCTACTCACCATCATCATCACTACCACACTACTCACCATCATCATCACTACCACACTTCACTATCATCATCACTACTCACCATCATCACTACCACACTACTCACTATCATCACTTCTCACCATCATCATCACTACCTCACTACTCACTATCATCATCACTATCACACTACTCACCATCATCATCACTACCACACTATTCACTATCATCACTACCACACTATTCACTATCGTCATCACTACCACACTATTCACTATCATCATCACTACCACACTACTCACCATCACCAATTTCTCAGCATCATCATCACTACCTCACTACTCACTATTATCATCACTACCTCTCTACTCACCATCATCATCATTACCTCACTACTCACCTTCATCACTACCTCACCATCATCACTACCTCTCTACTCACCATCATCATCACTACCTCTCTACTCACCATCATCATCGTTACCTCACTACCACACTACTCACCATCATCACTACCTCACTACTCACCACTATCATCATTTCCTCACTACTCACCATCATCATCACTACCTCACTATCATCATCACTACCACACTATTCACCATCATCATTACTACCACACTATTCACTATCATCATCACTATCACACTACTCACCATCATCATCACTACCACACTTCACTATCATCATCACTACCTCACTACTCACCATCATCACTACCACACTACTCACAATCATCACTTCTCACCATCATCATCACTACCTCACTACTCACTATCATCATCACTACCACACTACTCACTATCATCATCACTACCTCACTATTCACTATCATCACTACCACACTATTCACTATCATCATCACTACCACACTATTCACTATCATCATCACTACCACACTGCTCACCATCACCACTTTCTCACCATCATCACTACCTCACTACTCACCATTATCATCACTACCTCACTATCATCATCACTACCTCACTATCATCATCACTACCTCTATACTCACCATCATCATCATTACCTCACTACTCACCTTCATCATCACTACCTCACCATCATCACTACCTCTACTCACCATCATCATCACTACCTCTCTACTCACCATCATCATCATTACCTCACTACCACACTACTCACTATCATCACTACCTCACTACTCACCACCATCATCATTTCCTCACTACTCACCATCATCATCACTACCTCACTATCATCATCACTACCACACTATTCACCATCATCATCACTACCACACTTCACTATCATCATCACTACCACACTACTCACCATCATCATCACTACCTCACTACTCACCATCATCATCACTACCACACTACTCACCATCATCATCACTACCACACTTCACTATCATCATCACTACCTCACTACTCACCATCACCATCACTACAACACTTCACCATCATCACTACCACACTTCACCATCATCACTACCACACTTCACCATCATCATCACTACCACACTTCACCATCATCATCACTACCACACTTCACCATCATCATCACTACCACACTTCACCAGCATCATCACTACTACACTATTCACTATCATCATCACTACCACACTACTCACCATCATCACTACCTCACTACTCACCATCATCACTACTCACTATCACTACCACACTACTCACCGAGTAGTGTGGTAGTGATGATAGTGAGTAGTGTGGTAGTGATGATGGTGAGTAGTGTGGTAGTGATGATGTTTATGAGTAGTGTGGTAGTGATGATGGTGGGTAGTGATGATGGTGAGTAGTGATGATGATGATGATGGTGAGTAGTGAGGAAGTGATGATGTTAGTGAGTAGTGAGGAAATGATGGTGGTGAGTAGAGAAGTAGTGATGATGATGGTGAGTAGTGAGGTAGTGATGATGGTGAGTAGTGTGGTAGTGATGGTGAGTAGTGAGGTAATGACGATGGTGAGTAGAGAGGTAGAGAGGTAGTGATAATGATGGTGAGGTAGTGATGATGATGGTGAGTAGTGAGGTAATAATGATGATGGTGAGTAGAGAGGTAGTGATGATGATGGTGAGGTAGTGATGATGGTGAATAGTGAGGTAGTGATGGTGATTGTGAGAAGTGATAAAAGTGATGATAGTGAGTAGTGTGGTACTGATGATGATGGTGAGTAGTGTGGTAGTGATGATGATAGTGAATAGTGTGGTAGTGATGATGATGGTGAGCAGTAAGGTAGTGATGGTGATGGTGAGAAGTGATAAAAGTGATGATAGTGAGTAGTGTGGTAGTGATGATGGTGAGTAGTGAGGTAGTGATGGTGTTGCTAAGTAGTGTGGTAGTGATGTTGATGGTGAGTATTGTGGTAGTGATGATGATGGTGAGTATTGTGGTAGTGATGATGATGGTGAGTAGTGTAGTGATGATAATGGTGAGTAGTGAGGTAATGATGATGGTGAGTAGTGTGGTAGTGATGATGGTGAGTAGTGAGGTAGTGATGATGATGGCGAGGTAGTGATGATGGTGAGGTTGTGATGATGATAGTGAGGTAGTGATGATGATGGTGAGGTAGTGATGATGATTGTGAGTAGTGAGGTAGTGATGATGGTTAAGAGTAGTGTGGTAGTGATGATGGTGAGTAGTGTGGTAGTGATGATGGTGAGTAGTGAGGTAGTGATGATGGTTAAGAGTAGTGTGGTAGTTATGATGGTGGGTAGTGATGATGGTGAGTAGTGTGGTAGTGATGATGATAGTGAGTAGTGTGGTAGTGATGATGGTGAGTAGTGTGGTAGTGATGATGTTTATGAGTAGTGGTAGTGATGATGGTGGGTAGAGATGATGATGAGTAGTGATGATGGTGAGTTGTGAGGAAGTGATGATGTTAGTGAGTAGTGAGGAAATGATGATGGTGGTGAGTAGAGAAGTAGTGATGATGGTGAGTAGTGTGGTAGTGAAGTATATATATAGGTAAGGTTAGATTAGGTTAGGTTAGGTTTAATTAGGTTAGATTAGTTTAGGCTAAGAAATAGGCTATTTTTGTTGAAATAGAAATAGGGCAGTAATTGTTGGTAGCGTGTCTTCTCTGTTCACGTAGCAGTAAATAGGTATCCAGGAGTTAGTTAGATTACCTTAGGTTAGGTTAGTTTAGGCTAGAGAATAGGCTAGGTTTGTAGAAATAGAAATAGAAGAAGGGCTGTAATTGTAGGTAGCGTTTCCTATAACCGAATACATCTATTCACCTAACAGTAAATAGGTATCCAGGAGTTAGTTACGTTAGGTTAGGTTAGCTTAGATTAGGTTATGTTTGTTTTGACTAGGAAATAGGCTAGGTTTGCAGGTTAAGTTAGGATAGTTTAGGCTAGGTTAATAGAAATAGAAAAGGGGCTGTAATTGTTGGTAGCCTATCTAACCTAACCAAGGAACCTAACCAACCAACCTAACCAACCAACCTAACCAACCAACCTAACCAAGCAACCTAACCAACCATCCTAACCAGGGAACCTAATCAACCAACCTAACCAAGGAACCTAACCAAGGATCCTAACCTAACCCAACCAACCGAACTAACCTAACCAACCAACCTAACCTAACCTAACCAACCAACCAACCTAACCAATGTAACCAACCAACCTAACCAACCTAACCAACCTAACCAACAAACCTAAGCAACTAACCTAAGCAACCTAACCTAACCAACCAACCTAACAAACCAACCTAACTAACCAACCAACCTAACCAACCAACCTATGCTATCTAACCTAACCAACCAACCTATCCAACCAACCTTGGCTATCTAACCTAACCAACCAACCTAACCAAGCAACCTAACCAGCCAACCTAACCAAGCATCCTAACCAACCAACCTAACCTAACCAACCAACCCAACCAACCTAACCTAACCTAACCAACCAACCAACCTAAACAACGTAACCAACCATCCTAACCAATGTAACCAACCAACCTAACCAACGTAATAACGTAACCAACTTAACCTAACCAACCAACCTAACCAACCAAACCTAACCAACCTAACAAACCAACCAACCTAACCAACCAACCAACCAACCAACCAACCAACCTAACTAACCAACCAACCTAATCAACCAAACTAAGCTATCTAACCAACCAACCTAACTAACCAACCAAACTAACCAACCAACCTGACCAACGTAAACTATCTAACCTAACCAACCAACCTAACCTAACCAACCAACCTAACCTAACCAACCAACCTAAGCTATCTAACCTAACCAAGCAACCTAACCAACCAACCTAACCAAGCAACCTAACCAACCAACCTAACCTAACCTAACCAACCAACCCAAACTAACCTAACCAACGTAACCAACCATCCTAACCAACGTAACCAACCAACGTAACCAACCAAACCTAACCAACCAACTAACCTAACCAACCAACCTAACCTAACGTAACCAACCAACCAACCAACCAACCAACGTAACCAACCAACCTAACCAATGTAACCAACCAACCTAACCAATGTAACCAACCAACCTAACCAACCTAACCAATGTAACCAACCAACGTAACCAACGTAACCAACCAACCTAACCAACCAACCTAAGCAACCAACCTAAGCAACCTAACCTAACCAACCTAACCTTATCAACCTAACCTAACCAACCAACCAACCTAACCAACTAACCTAACCAACCAACCTAACCTAACCAACCAACCAACCAACCTAACCAACCTAACAAACCAACCTAACTAACCAACCAACCTAACCAAACAACCTAAGCTATCTAACCTAACCAACAAACCTATCCAACCAACCTATCCAACCAACCTTAGCTATCTAACCTAACCAACCAACCTAAGCTATCTAACCTAACCAACCAACCTAAGCTATCTAACCTAACCAACCTAACCTAACCAACCTAACCTAACCAACCTAACCTAACCAACCAACGAACCTAACGAACCAACCTAACCAGCCAACCTAACCAAGCAACCTAACCTAACCAACCTAACCAACCAACCTAACAAACCTAAAAAACCAACCTAACTAACTAACCAACCTAACCAAACAACCTAAGCTATCTAACCTAACCAACCAAACTATCCAACCAACCTATCCAACCAACATTAGCTATCTAACCTAACCAAACAACGTAAACTATCTAACCGAACCAACCAACCTAAGCTATCTAACCTAACCAAGCAACCTAACCAACCAACCTAACCAAGCAACCTAACCAACCAACCTAACCAAAGAACCTAATCAACCAACCTAACCAAGCAACCTAACCAACCAACCTAACCTAACCTAACCAACCAACCAAACTAACCTAACCTAACCAACCAAACTAACCTAACCAACCAACCAACCTAACCAACCTAACCTAACCAACCTAACCAACCAACCTAACTAACCAACCAACGTAAACTATTTAACCTAACCAACCAACCTAACTAACCTCACCAACCAACCTAAGCTATCTAACCTAACCAAGCAACCTAACCAAGCAACCTAACCAACCAACCTAACCAACCAAACCAACCAACCAAACCAACCAACCTAACCTAACCAACCAGCCCAACCTAACCTAACCAACCAACCTAACCAACCACCCTAACCAACCAACCTAACCAACCAACCTAACCAACCAACCTAACCAACCAACCTAACCAACCAACCTAAGCTATCCAACCAACCAACCTAACCAACCTAACTAACCAACCAACCTAAGCAATCTAACCTAACCAACCAACCTAACCAACCAACTTAAGCTATCTAACCTAACCAAGCATCCTAACCAACCAACCTAACCAACCAACCTAACCAAGCAACCTAACCAACTAACCTAACCAACGTAAGCTATCTAACCTAACCAACCAACCTAAGCTATCTAACCTAACCAACCAACCTAAGCTATCTAACCTAACCAACCAACCTAACCAAGCAACCTAACCAAGCAACCTAAGCAACCAACCTAAGTAACCTAACCTAACCAACCAACCTAAGCTATCTAACCTAACCAACCAACCTAAGGTATCTAACCTAACCAACCAACCTAGCCAACCAACCTAACCAACCAACCTAAGCAACCAACCTAAGTAACCTAACCTAACCAACCAACCTAAGCTATCTAACCTAACCAACCAACCTAAGCTATCTAACCTAACCAACCAACCTAAGCTATCTAACCTAACCAACCAACCTAACCAACCAACCTAAGCAACCAACCTAAGTAACCTAACCTAACCAACCAACCTAAGCTATCTAACCTAACCAACCAACCTAAGTAACCTAACCAACCAACCTAAGCTATCTAACCTAACCAACCAACCTAGCCAACCAACCTAACCAACCAACCTAAGCAACCAACCTAAGTAACCTAACCTAACCAACCAACCTAAGCTATCTAACCTAACCAACCAACCTAAGCAACCAACCTAAGCAACCTAACCTAACCAACCAACCTAAGCTATCTAACCTAACCAACCAACCTAAGCAACCTATGCAACCAACCTAAGCAACCTAACCTAACCAACCAACCTAACCGAAGAACCTAATCAACCAACCTAACCAAGCAACCTAATCAACCAACCTAATCAAGCAACCTAACCAACCAACCTAACCAAGCAACATAACCAACGTAATCAACCATCCTAACCAACGTAATCAACCATCCTAACCAACGTAACCAACCAACGTAACCAACCTAACTAAGCTATCCAACCAACCAACCAACCTAAGCTATCCAACCAACCAACCTAACTAACCTAACCCACCAACTAAGATAGATAAGCTATCTAACCTAACGAACCAACCTAAGCTATCTAACCTAACCAAGCAACCTAAGCTATCTAACCTAACCAAGCAACCTAACCAACCAACCTAACCAAGCAACCTAACCAATCAACCAACCTAAGCTATCCAACCAACCAACCAACGTAACTAACCTAACCAACTACCTAAGCTATCTAACCTAACCAACTACCTAAGCTATCTAACCTAACCAAGCAACCTAAGCTATCTAACCTAACCAAGCAACCTAAGCTATCCAACCAACCAACCAACCTAAGCTATCCAACCAACCAACCAACCTAACTAACCTACCTAAGCTATCTAACCTAACCAACCAACCTAAGCTATCCAACCAACCTAACTAACCTAACAAAGAAACCTAACCAACCAACCTAACCAACCAACCAACCTAACCAACCAACCAACCTAACCAACCAACCAACGTAACCAACCAACCTAAGCTATCTAACCTAACCAACCAACCTAGCCAACCAACCTAAGCAACCAACCTAAGTAACCTAACCTAACCAACCAACCTAAGCTATCTAACCTAACCAGCCAACCTAAGCAATGTAACCTAACCTAACCTAACCTGAGCAACCGAACCTGAGCAACCGAACCTGAGCAACCTAACCTGAGCAACCTAACCTGAGCAACCTAACCTGAGCAACCTAACCTGAGCAACCTAACCTGAGCAACCGAACCTGAGCAACCTAACCTGAGCAACCTAACCTGAGCAACCGAACCTGAGCAACCTAACCTGAGCAACCTAACCTGAGCAACCTAACCTGAGCAACCTAACCTGAGCAACCTAACCTGAGCAACCTAACCTGAGCAACCGAACCTGAGCAACCGAACCTGAGCAACCTAACCTGAGCAACCTAACCTGAGCAACCTAACCTGAGCAACCTAACCTGAGCAACCGAACCTGAGCAACCTAACCTGAGCAACCTAACCTGAGCAACCTAACCTGAGCAACCTAACCTGAGCAACCTAACCTGAGCAACCTAACCTGAGCAACCGAACCTGAGCAACCTAACCTGACCAACCTAACCTGAGCAACCTAACCTGAGCAACCTAACCTGAGCAACCGAACCTGAGCAACCGAACCTGAGCAACCGAACCTGAGCAACCTAACCTAACCAACCTAATTATGTTATTATATTATTATTATTATATATTATATTATTATTATACAACCTTATCTCTCTTCTTATTATCATATCTTATTATCATATCATATATATCTTATTGTCAACTCCCTTCTTATTATCTGACACGAACCTTCGGTTCGTGTCAGAGTCCATGAGTGTCCGTGTGCGTGTCCGTGTGAGTGTCCGTGTCCGTGTATCCAAGGGGTTTTGGGTCCAGGAAGCTATTTGTGTCGACCCAAATTGCCTCCCTTCTCCCCACCTGAAATCCAGGTGGATTGAAAGACCTGCCCGAGGTCAGTGGATCCAGGTATCCGTCCGTGGCCCCCCGGACTTCAACCCTTCCCCACATTCCAAGGAGTCGGTCAATCAATCTTCGGCTATCCAGAGAATCTATCGAAACTGATGCTCCTACAGGAGGGGACACACAGAGAAATCTGTGCCCTGTACTTGCAACCGTTCCGACAGGCTCGAACGCAGATCTATCCGGATTAGGAACTTGTTCTATCCGACTAGGCCACGCTGGAGTTGCCTTCTGAATCAAATTTGGCACTTGTATTTATATCTCATAGCAAGGTTAGTTAGTGTCTATTTATCAACAGTTGCAATGATTGATATGTGAAGTTGTTAATTTGTGTTGACAGTTAGAAATACCAGACAGCTTTGTTTGATAAGGTTGCAGTCCCGTGAGGCAGTTTTATGAATGAATATTGGAGAATTTAGGCTAACTGACGTGTGTGTGTGTGTGTGTGTGTGTGTGTGTGTGTGTGTGTGTGTGTGTGTGTGTGTGTGTACTCACCTAGTTGTACTCACCTAGTTGTGTTTGCGGGGGTTGAGCTCTGACTCTTTGGTCCCGCCTCTCAACCGTCAAACAACTGGTGTACAGATTCCTGAGCCTATTGGGCTCTATCATATCTACACTTGAAACTGTGTATGGAGTCAGCCTCCACCACGTCACCTCCTAATGCATTCCATTTGTCAACCACTCTGATACTAAAAAAGTTCTTTCTAATATCTCTGTGGCTCATTTGGGCACTCAGTTTCCACCTGTGTCCCCTTGTGCTAAATAGACTGTCTTTATCTACCCTATCAATTCCCTTCAGAATCTTAAATGTGGTGATCATGTCCCCCCTAACTCTTCTGTCTTCCACCGAAGTGAGGTTTAATTCCCGTAGTCTCTCCTCGTAGCTCATACCTCTCAGCTCGGGTACTAGTCTGGTGGCAAACCTTTGAACCTTTTCCAGTTTGGTCTTATCCTTGACTAGATATGGACTCCATGCTGGGGCTGCATACTCCAGGATTGGCCTGACATATGTGGTATACAAAGTTCTGAATGATTCTTTACACAAGTTTCTGAATGCCGTTCGTATGTTGGCCAGCCTGGCATATGCCGCTGATGTTATCCGCTTGATATGTGCTGCAGGAGACAGGTTTGGCGTGATATCAACCCCCAAGTCTTTTTGTTTCTCTGACTCCTGAAGAATTTCCTCTCCCAGATGATACCTTGTATCTGGCCTCCTGCTCCCTACACCTATCTTCATTACATTACATTTGGTTGGGTTAAACTCTAACAACCATTTGTTCGACCATTCCTTCAGCTTGTCTAGGTCTTCTTGAAGCCACAAACAGTCCTCTTCTGTTTTAATCCTTCTCATAATTTTAGCAGCGTCCGCAAACATTGAGAGAAATGAATCGATACCCTCCGGGAGATCATTTACATATATCAGAAACAAGATAGGACCGAGTACAGAGCCCTGTGGGACTCCACTGGTGACTTCACGCCAATTGGAGGTCTCACCCCTCACCGTAACTCTCTGCTTCCTATTGCTTAGATAATCCCTTATTAACTGGAGCACCTTACCAGCTACACCTGCCTGTCTCTCCAGCTTATGTACCAGCCTCTTATGCGCGCGCGCACACACACACACACACACACACACACACACACACACACACACACACACACACACACACACACACACACACACACACACACACACTGACCCACAGAGACTGCCCAAATATGTATACAAACAGCAGCAGCAGTTGGTGTTCCCAGGCAGGTCACCCATCCAAGTACTAACCAAAGTCAACGGTGTTTAACCTGACAGATGTATGGGAGGAGACGCAGTGTTCTCAAGGTGATAGGTAGGTAGGTAGTATGGCCGTTGCTATTGTATACAAGTAGTAAGTAATCACATGTGAGTGAGTGAGTGAGTGAGTCAAGATAATGGTAACTGCGGCGGGCAGGCAGGCGGAGGATACTCACACATAGCAGCCAATTCTCCATTAATGATAGTACTTATTGCCACTATTTAGTCAAATTAACCAACAACAAATGGACTACTACTACTACTACTACTACTACTACTACTGTTGCTCCAAAATAGAAATGTTGGGATGCCACCGCTGCCATTGATCTCGCACAAGTTGCTGCTGACAAATGACTCATCTTAGGCCTTGCATATGCTCTCTTAGGCTTCATTTAGTCAATACTTCTAACATCATTGAGTCGGGGGACAGGCAGACAGGCACTTTATACATGTTAGGCTTATAGTGGTCTCCAACACCCACCACCCCACAAGGTCCAACTAGTGACTAACCCTCACTCACTCACCACGCCCCAAGTAGCTAGCTTACTAACGCCTGGATACCTATTTACTGCTAGGTGAACAGAGGCATTCGGTGATAGGAAACGCTACCTACAATTACAGCCCTTCTTCTATTTCTATTTCTACAAACCTAGCCTATTCTCTAGCCTAAACTAACCTAACCTAAGGTAATCTAACTAACTCCTGGATACCTATTTACTGCTACGTGAACAGAGAAGACACGCTACCAACAATTACTGCCCTATTTCTATTTCAACAAAAATAGCCTATTTCTTAGCCTAAACTAATCTAACCTAATTAAACCTAACCTAACCTAATCTAACCTTACCTATATATATACTTCACTACTCACTAACATCATCACTACCACACTACTCACCATCATCATCATTACCTCACTACTCACCATCACTACCACACTACTCACCATCATCACTACCACACTACTCACTAACATCATCACTACCACACTACTCACCATCATCATCATTACCTCACTACTCACCATCACTACCACACTACTCACCATCATCACTACCACACTACTCACCATCATCATCATTACCTCACTACTCACCATCACTACCACACTACTCACCATCATCACTACCTCACTACTCACCATCATCATCATTACCTCACTACTCACCATCACTACCACACTACTCACCATCATCACTACCACACTACTCACCATCATCATTACCTCACTACTCACCATCACTACCACACTACTCACCATCATCACTACCTCTCTAATCACCATCATCATCATTACCTCATTACTCACCATCACTACCACACTACTCACCATCATCACTACCACACTACTCGGTGAGTATTGTGGTAGTGATAGTGATGATGGTGAGTAGTGAGGTAGTGATGATGATGGTGAGTAGTGTGGTAGTGATGATGTTAGTGAGTAGTGTGGTAGTGATAGTGAGTAGTGATGATGGTGAGTAGTGATGATGGTGAGTAGTGATGATGATAGTGAGTAGTGAGGAAGTGATGATGTTAGTGAGTAGTGAGGTAGTGATGATGGTGAGTAGTGTGGTAGTGATGGTGAGTAGTGAGGTAATGATGATGATGGTGAGTATTGAGGAAGTGATGATGTTAGTGAGGTAGTGAAGATGGTGAGTAGTGTGGTAGTGATGGTGAGTAGTGAGGTAATGATGATGATGGTGAGTAGTGTGGTAGTGATGATGGTGAGTAGTGTGGTAGTGATGGTGAGTAGTGAGGTAGTGATGATGATGGTGAGTAGGGAGGTAGTGATGATGTTAGTGAGTAGTGTGGTAGTGATGATGGTGAGTAGTGTGGTAGTGATGGTGAGTAGTGAGGTAGTGATGATGATGGTGAGTAGGGAGGTAGTGATGATGTTAGTGAGTAGTGTGGTAGTGATGATGTTAGTGAGTAGTGAAGTATATATATAGGTAAGGTTACATTATGTTAGGTTAGGTTTAATTAGGTTAGATTAGTTTAGGCTAAGAAATAGGCTATTTTTGTTGAAATAGAAATAGGGCAGTAATTGTTGGTAGCGTGTCTTCTCTGTTCACGTAGCAGTAAATAGGTATCCAGGAGTTAGTTAGATTACCTTAGGTTAGGTTAGTTTAGGCTAGGAAATAGGCTAGGTTTGTAGGTTAAGTTAGGTTAGTTTAGGCTAGGTTTGTAGAAATAGAAATAGAAAAAGGGCTGTAATTGTTGGTAGCCTATCTAACCTAACCAAGGAACCTAACCAAGCAACCTAACCAACCATCCTAACCAGGGAACCTAATCAACCAACCTAACCAAGCAACCTAACCAAGCAACCTAACCAAGGAACCTAATCAACCAACCAACCTAACCTAACTCAACCAACCCAACCAACCAACCAACCAACCTAACCAACCAACCTAACCAATGTAACCAACCAACCTAACCAACGTAACCAAACAACCTAACCAACGTAACCAACCAACCTAACCAACGTAACCAACCTAAGCAACCAACCTAAGCAACCAACCTAAGAAACCTAACCAACCAACCAACCTAACCAACCTAACAAACCAACCTAACTAACCAACCAACCAACCTAACCAACCAACCTAAGCTATCTAACCAAACCAACCAACCAACCTAACCAACCTAACAAACCAACCTAACTAACCAACCAACCAACCTAAGCAACCAACCTAAGCAACCTAACCTAACCAACCAACCAACCTAACCAACCTAACAAACCAACCTAACTAACCAACCAACCAACCTAACCAACCAACCTAAGCTATCTAACCTAACCAACCAACCTATCCAACCAACCTTAGCTATCTAACCTAACCAACCAACCTAAGCTATCTAACCTAACCAAGCAACCTAAGCTATCTAACCTAACCAACCAACCCAACCAACCTAACCTAACCAACCAACCTAACCAACGTAACCAACCATCCTAACCAACGTAACCAACCATCCTAACCAACGTAACCAACCAACCTAACCAACGTAATAACGTAACCAACTTAACCTAACCAACCAACCTAACCAACCTAACCTAACCAACCTAACCAACCAACCAACCAACCTAACCAACGAACCTAACCAACAAACCAACCAACCTAACTAACCAACCAACCTAATCAACCAACCTAACTAACCAACCAACCTAACTAACCTAACCAACCAACCTAAGCTATCTAACCTAACCAAGCAACCTAACCAACCAACCTAACCAAGCAACCTAACCAACCAACCTAACCAACCAACCTAACCAACCAACCTAACCAACCAATCTAACCAAGGAACCTAACCAATCAACCAACCTAACCAACCTAAGCTATCTAACTAACCAACCTAACTAACCAACCAACCTAACCAACATAAGCTATCTAACCTAACCAACCAACCTAACCAACCAACCTAACCAACGTAACCAACCTAACCAACCAACCTAAGCAACCAACCTAAGCAACCAACCTAAGCAACCTAACCTAACCAACCTAACCAACCAACCAACCTAACCAACCTAACAAACCAACCTAACTAACCAACCAACCTAACCAACCAACCTAAGCTATCTAACCTAACCAACCAACCTATCCAACCAACCTTAGCTATCTAACCTAACCAACCAACCTAAGCTATCTAACCTAACCAACCAACCTAAGCAATCTAACCTAACCAACCAACCTATCCAACCAACCTTAGCTATCTAACCTAACCAACCAACCTAAGCTATCTAACCTAACCAACCAACCTAAGCTATCTAACCTAACCAACCAACCTATCCAACCAACCTTAGCTATCTAACCTAACCAACCAACCTAAGCTATCTAACCTAACCAACCAACCTAAGCTATCTAACCTAACCAAGCAACCTAACCAAGCTACCTAACTAACCAACCTAACCAAGCAACCTAACCAAGCAACCTAACCAACCAACCTAACCAAGCAACCTAACCAACAAACCTAACTAAAGAACCTAATCAACCAACCTATCCAAGCAACCTAACGAACCAACCTAACCAACCAACCAACCAACCCAACCTAACCTAACCAACATAACCAACCAATTTAACCAACGTAACCAATCAACGTAACCAACCTAACCTAACCAACCAACTAACCTAACCAACCAACCAACCTAACCAACGTAACCAACCAACCTAACCAACGTAACCAACCAACCTAACCAATGTAACCAACCAACCTAACCAACGTAACCAACCTAAGCAACCAACCTAAGCAACCAAACCTAAGCAACCTAACCTAACCAACCTAACCTAACCAACCAACCAACCAACCTAACAAACCAACCTAACTAACCAACCAACCAACCTAAGCTAGATATCTAACCAAGCAACCTAACCAACCAACCTAACCAAGGAACCTAACCAACCAACCAACCTAACCAACCTAAGCTATCTAACCAACCAACCTAACCAACCAACCAACCTAACCAAGGAACCTAACCAACCAACCAACCTAAGCTATCTAACCAACCAACCTAACCAACCTAACTAACCAACCAACCTAACCAACATAAGCTATCTAACCTAACCAACCAACCTAACTAACCTAACCAACCAACCTAACCAACGTAACCAACCTAAGCAACCTAACCTAACCAGCCTAACCTAACCAACCAACCTAACCAACCTAACAAACCAACCTAACTAACCAACCAACCCAACCAACGCTATCTAACCTAACCAACCACCCTAAGCTATCTAACCTAACCAACCTAACCTAACCTACCCAACCAACCTAACCTAACCTAACCAACCAACCAACCAACCTAACCAACCAACCTAACCAACCAACCAACCTAACCAACCAACCTAACCTAACCTACCCAACCAACCTAACCTAACCAACCAACCAACCAACCTAACCAACCAACCTAACCAACCAACCAACCTAACCAACCAACCTAACAAACCTAACCAACCAACTTAAGCTATCTAACCTAACCAACCAACCTAACCAACCAACCAACCTAACCAACCTAAGCAATCTAACCTAACCAACTAACCTAACCAACCAACCTAACTAACCTAACCAACCAACTTAAGCTATCTAACCTAACCAACCAACCTAACCAAGCAACCTAACCAACCAACCTAACCAACGTAAGCTATCTAACCTAACCAACCAACCTAACCAACCAACCTAACCAACCAACCTAACCAACCAACCTAACCAAGCAACCTAACCAACCAACCTAAGCTATCTAACCAACCTAACCAAGCAACCTAACCAAGCAACCTAACCAACCAACGTAACCAACCTAACCAACCAAAGCAACCAACCTAAGCAAGCTAACCTAACCAACCAACCTAAGCTATCTAACCTATCCAACCAACCTAAGCAATCTAACCTATCCAACCAACCTAAGAAACCTAACCTAACCAACCAACCTAAGCTATCTAACCTATCCAACCAACCTAAGCAACCTAACCTAACCAACCAACCTAAGCTATCTAACCTATCCAACCAACCTAAGCAACCTAAGCAACCTAACCTAACCAACCAACCTAAGCTATCTAACCTATCCAACCAACCTAAGCAACCTAAGCTGTCTACCCTAACCTAACCAACCTAACCGAAGAACCTAATCAACCAACCTAACCAACCAACCTAACCAACCTAAGCAATGTAACCTAACCAACCTAACCTGAGCAACCTAACCTGAGCAACCTAACCTGAGCAACCTAACCTGAGCAACCTAACCTGAGCAACCTAACCTGAGCAACCTAACCTGAGCAACCTAACCTGAGCAACCTAACCTAACCAACCTAACCTGAGCAACCGAACCTGAGCAACCTAACCTGAGCAACCTAACCTGAGCAACCTAACCTGAGCAACCTAACCTGAGCAACCTAACCTGAGCAACCTAACCTGAGCAACCTAACCTGAGCAACCTAACCTGAGCAACCTAACCTGAGCAACCGAACCTGAGCAACCGAACCTGAGCAACCTAACCTAACCAACCTAATTATGTTATTATATTATTATTATTATATATTATATTATTATTATACAACCTTATCTCTCTTCTTATTATCATATCTTATTATCATATCATATATATCTTATTGTCAACTCCCTTCTTATTATCTGACACGAACCTTCGGTTCGTGTCAGAGTCCATGAGTGTCCGTGTGCGTGTCCGTGTGAGTGTCCGTGTCCGTGTATCCAAGGGGTTTTGGGTCCAGGAAGCTATTTGTGTCGACCCAAATTGCCTCCCTTCTCCCCACCTGAAATCCAGGTGGATTGAAAGACCTGCCCGAGGTCAGTGGATCCAGGTATCCGTCCGTGGCCCCCCGGACTTCAACCCTTCCCCACATTCCAAGGAGTCGGTCAATCAATCTTCGGCTATCCAGAGAATCTATCGAAACTGATGCTCCTACAGGAGGGGACACACAGAGAAATCTGTGCCCTGTACTTGCAACCGTTCCGACAGGCTCGAACGCAGATCTATCCGGATTAGGAACTTGTTCTATCCGACTAGGCCACGCTGGAGTTGCCTTCTGAATCAAATTTGGCACTTGTATTTATATCTCATAGCAAGGTTAGTTAGTGTCTATTTATCAACAGTTGCAATGATTGATATGTGAAGTTGTTAATTTGTGTTGACAGTTAGAAATACCAGACAGCTTTGTTTGATAAGGTTGCAGTCCCGTGAGGCAGTTTTATGAATGAATATTGGAGAATTTAGGCTAACTGACGTGTGTGTGTGTGTGTGTGTGTGTGTGTGTGTGTGTGTGTGTGTGTGTGTGTGTGTGTGTGTGTGTGTGTGTGTGTGTGTGTGTGTGTGTGTGTGTGTGTGTGTGTGTGTGTGTGTGTGTGTGTGTGTGTGTGTACTCACCTAGTTGTGTTTGCGGGGGTTGAGCTCTGGCTCTTTGGTCCCGCCTCTCAACCGTCAATCAACAGGTGTACAGATTCCTGAGCCTATTGGGCTCTATCATATCTACACTTGAAACTGTGTATGGAGTCAGCCTCCACCACATCACCTCCTAATGCATTCCATTTGTCAACCACTCTGACACTAAACAAGTTCTTTCAAATATCTCTGTGGCTCATTTGGGCACTCAGTTTCCACCTGTGTCCCCTTGTGCTTGTTCCCCTTGTGCTAAATAGACCGTCTTTATCTACCTTATCAATTCCCTTCAGAATCTTGAATGTGGTGATCATGTCCCCCCTAACTCTTCTGTCTTCCAACACTGTGTGTGTGTGTGTGCGCGCATAAGAGGCTGGTACATAAGCTGGAGAGACAGGCACGTGTAGCTGGTAAGGTGCTCCAGTTAATAAGGGATTATCTAAGCAATAGGAAGCAGAGAGTTACGGTGAGGGGGTGAGACCTCCGATTGGCGTGAAGTCACCAGTGGAGTCCCACAGGGCTCTGTACTCGGTCCTATCTTGTTTCTGATATATGTAAATGATCTCCCGGAGGGTATCGATTCATTTATCTCAATGTTTGCGGACGCTGCTAAAATTATGAGAAGGATTAAAACCGAAGAGGACTGTTTGAGGTTTCAAGAAGACCTAGACAAGCTGAAGGAATGGTCGAACAAATGGTTGTTAGAGTTTAACCCAACCAAATGTAATGTAATGGAGATAGGTGTAGGGAGCAGGAGGCCAGATACAAGGTATCATCTGGGAGAGGAAATTCTTCAGAAGTCAAAGAAGGAAAAAGACTTGGGGGTTGATATCACGCCAGACCTGTCTCCTGCAGCACATATCAAGAGGATAACATCAGCGGCATATGCCAGGCTGGCCAACATACGAACGGCATTCAGAAACTTGTGTAAAGAATCATTCAGAATTTTGTATACCACATAAGTCACGCCAATCCTGGAGTATGCAGCCCCAGCATGGAGTCCATATCTAGTAAAGGATAAGACTAAACTGGAAAAGGTTCAAAGGTTTGCCACCAGACTAGTACCCGAGCTGTGAGGTATGAGCTACGAAGAGAGACTATGGGAATTTAACCTCACTTCGCTGGAAGACAGAAGAGTTAGGGGGGACATGATCACCACATTTAAGATTCTGAAGGGAATTGATAGGGTAGATAAAGACAGTCTATTTAGCACAAGGGGACACAGGTGGAAACTGAGTGCCCAAATGAGCCACAGAGATATTTGAAAGAACTTTTTTAGTGTCAGAGTGGTTGACAAATGGAATGCATTAGGAAGTGATGTGGTGGAGGCTGACTCCATACACAGTTTCAAGTGTAGATATGATAGAGCCCAATAGGCTCAGGAATCTGTACACCTGTTGATTGACGGTTGAGAGGCGGGACCAAAGAGCCAGAGCTCAACCCCCGCAAACACAACTAGGTGAGTACACACACACACACACACACACACAGGAAGCAGCCCGTTGCAGCTGTCTAACTCCCAGGTACCTATTTACTGCTAGGTAACAGAGGCATTCAGGGTAAAAGAAACTCTGCCCATCGTTTCTCGCCGGCGCCCGGGATCGAACCCGTAACCACACGATCACGTGTCCAGCGTGCTGTCCACTCGGCCACCGGCTGTGTGTGTGTGCGTATGGGCGTTAATCTACGACTCTAATATGACTTACTGGCTGCTGGCGTCATCCAAAAGGCTGACTCACTTAAGGCTGAACTGGACACCGTCCATCCAAGACTTAGTAAAGACTGTCTTAGTGATCTTAAAGACCCCCTCCCCCCCCCCCCGCAGGTCCAGGCTGAGGGCAACACAGCTCGTGGCAGATGCAACAGCATAAAACCATCTTAGTATAATTGTTTGCAACATTGCCATGAGTTTAGCAACACTGTTTTACCCATTCACATGCATTTTGAACCCCATTGCCATACTTTTTTTACCCTATTGCCATACTTTTTTTACCCTATTGCCATACTTTTTTTACCCTATTGCCATACTTTTTTTACCCTATTGCCATACTTTTTTTACCCTATTGCCATACTTTTTTTACCCTATTGCCATACTTTTTTTACCCTATTGCCATACTTCTTTACCCCCATTGCCATACTTTTTTACCCTATTGCCATACTTTTTCCCCATTGCCATGCATAATAATCATTGCTTAAAAACATATATTTGAAGGAAATTAAGACTTAATTATTGGTAGCATTTGCAAGTAAAAGGTTATACAAAACAAATAATAGGGTGAAAGACAGACTGTTTTAGCGTGAAGAAACAGCTTCAGCGTCAAGAAACAAAGACAGCTTCAGCGTCAAGAAACAAAGACAGCTTCAGCGTCAAGAAACAAAAACAGCTTCAGCGTCAAGAAACAAAAACAGCTTCAGCGTCAAGAAACAAAAACAGCTTCAGCGTCAAGAAACAAAAACAGCTTCAGCGTCAAGAAACAAAAACAGCTTCAGCGTCAAGAAACAAAAACAGCTTCAGCGTCAAGAAACAAAAACAGCTTCAGCGTCAAGAAACAAAAACAGCTTCAGCGTCAAGAAACAAAAACAGCTTCAGCGTCAAGAAACAAAAACAGCTTTAACATGAAGGAACAAAAACAGCTTCAGCGTCAAGAAACAAAAACAGCTTTAACATAAAGGAGCAAAAACAGCTTTAGCATGAAGGAGCAAAAACAGCTTCAGCGTGAAGGAGCAAAAACAGCTTCAGCGTGAAGGAACAAAAGCAGCTTTAGCGTGAAGGAACAAAAACAGCTTTAGCATGAAGAAACAAAAACAGCTTCAGCGTGAAGGAACAAAAACAGCTTTAGCATGAAGGAGCAAAAACAGCTTTAGCATGAAGGAGCAAAAACAGCTTCAGCGTGAAGGAGCAAAAACAGCTTTAGCATGAAGGAGCAAAAACAGCTTTAGCATGAAGGAACAAAAGCAGCTTTAGCGTGAAGGAACAAAAACAGCTTTAGCATGAAGAAACAAAAACAGCTTCAGCGCCAAGAAACAAAAACAGCTTTAGCGTGAAGAAACAGCTTCAGCGCCAAGAAACAAAAACAGCTTTAGCGTGAAGGAACAAAAACAGCTTCAGCGCCAAGAAACAAAGACAGCTTTAACATGAAGGAACAAAAACAGCTTCAGCGTCAAGAAACAAAGACAGCTTTAACATGAAGGAACAAAAACAGCTTCAGCGTCAAGAGTGAAAGAGATAGAGGCCCCAAGAGACTCCACACCTTAAAATATATACAAGATAAAGTTTAAAATACAACTGTAGCTCTTCCAAACCACTTTTATTTTGGTGTAGTGGCTAAACTGTATGAACCAAACCCAGCAATATTAGAAGCATGGACACCAACACCCAAATAGAACAAGTAGCGGGAAGACATTTGAAATTGAATTATTTGACGGTTGACAATACCGTTAACCGTCATGGTTCAAATTTGAAAGGAGGGAGGGATTTAAAATTTTATTATTTAACGGTCTAAAAATACACCATAACGATAGACGTGGATATATATATACACTGAGAAGTATAACTCCCCTTTTTTGCTGTATACTGAGAGTATACTTTAGTCCAGTATACTTGTGGTCACCTTAAGAACCTTGCAGATAGGCCTTAGGCCTTAAAGACAAGCGTCAATGTAAGGATGACATGTGCAGCCACAGATGTACTTGTAGCAGACATGGAGAATGTCTCCAGTAGCCTCTTCCCCCTCACAACACTATTCTAACAACTCCGCCTAATGAACTTTTCAAAATAATTAGTTCTACCCTTACCCATTTTCCCTCATAAAAAGGCTTAGTTATCTCATTAGAAGTAACAAGGCTTTTCATAATGTTGTACTTAGAATCTATAGACTATAAATTACTCATTACTTTACTCCGTGTCATAGAAAACGGCGTGAAGGTTTGTGGGTGCCTACCATTTGCATAAACAGCAAACCAATTTCGTTTTTTCTTGGTCCTGTTGATTCTTTCTAATTTTCAATTGCTTTCCTTATTTGCAATAAATTATTATTTTGGTGGATATGTTGAGATTACTGAGCTGTCTGTCATGAGTGTGTGGGGGGGAGGGAGGAGCTGGGCCGCCTACAGCCACTCCGACTGTCTCACCACTCGGCTGTTAAAGGCTTTGTCTCAGGTTAGTGTGGGTCACCCAGGTGTGGGAGGAGACACAGGTGTGGGTGTTGGTGCAGGTGTGGGAGGCCATGTAGGTGTCGAGGACCACAGATACTAGGGGGGGAGGGAAATGACGATGATGTGTGAGATGACAGGTGTGGCATGTGATATTGGTACATATGAGGCTGCGTGTTTAGAAATATGTGGTTTTGGGGGGTGAGTGAGAGTGAGTGAACTGTGAGGGTGAGAGTGAGTGAACTGTAAGAGGGCTGAGTGAGTGACTGTGAGAGAGGGTGAGCGAGAGTGAGTGAACTGTGAGGGTGAGAGTGAGTGACTGTGAGAGAGGGTGAGTGAGAGTGATTGGACTGTAAGAGAGGGTGAGTGAGAGTGAATGGACTGTGAGAGGGGTGAGTGAGTGGGTGGAGGTTGGTGTGAAATGTCAGCAGGTGAGAGGGTCCACAGTAGTTTCCCCTCACCCCCTCCCCTTCACCCTCATCCACCTGCCTCTTCACTCCAGGACCCCCCCCCCACACATCTGCCCTTTCCTCATAACTCCTCATCTGCCATCTGAGGCCAGTGGCACTCACCTCCCCCCCCTACATCTGAGTGCCTCACACACACTTGTATGCTGCTAGCAGGTGTGTGTGTGACGTGTGTATGAAGCCCTCACGTCAATGCTTCCCATATGAGTATGCTGCACAGGCACATGTGCAGTCTGCGAGCCTGTGTCACCCACGCTCCTATGCCTCATGACACTCGTGAGGTACACATACACACACACTCATATTTGGCCAACACACTCATGCCGCCCACTTACTCATGCCTTCCATGGACTCATAGCACCGCCAAACCCATGAGTGTTCATCAATAAACACTCGGGCGTAATAGACGCATTCCAGCACATATGTACGCCCGCACATACGTACACCCGCACGTACGTACGTCCGCACATATGTACGCCCACACGTACACACTGGGAAGCATACACGAACCTCCCTCTCAGACCACATCGGTAGTTATATAAGTATTTGCGATGGTCCGAAAGCATATTACGGTTTCAGTGATAGCCTACTGACAAACAGGGAAATGAACCTTTGTCCTAAACAGAAATTATTCTCAAGTTATACATTTATTGTAATATAAATCCAGACTGGACACCACGAGCGAAGCTCTCGTCATGTAAGTACATTTAGGTAGTTACGCACACACACACATATATGTAAACAAAACACATAGCCTGTTATACAGGAATTGTAGGTTTATATCTACAGATGACTGGAAGGAAGAGAGACCACGTGGTTTAAGCTGTATATGTTGTTGTTGTTGAGTTAGGGGCGACGACGATCGTGGGATCGGATGCGCCCCGGCGTACCTGTGAAGGATGAATCGCAAAGCCAGAAAAGGCGAAACGCCAAGCCAAAACGCGAAACGAGTGGCGCCAAGCACTAGAAACTAATATGCCACACGACAAAGCTACGCACAAAGGGAGAGGCAGAAGCACATAATAGAACAGGGCAAACAAACAGCCAGAAGGGCACACAGCATGTCATAGAGCAAATACACAAGAAATCAGAGCACAAACTTGCCCGGGAACTTGGCCCGCGGGAACATTACATTGAACGCCTCCCAGAGCACCCATTGCCAAGGGTCTCGTCCATCCACCGGTGACGCCATAACATCTGGAACCGGGGCAACAAACACCTGCAAACTGGGGACCCAGATGGTAGTACTCATGAGGCGAGAAGTCGCCACTCGCCCCCACAGGAAGGGAACTTGCCCCCCACGAAAACACTCCGGTCCGTCAGACAGCAGTAACTCGGCAATCTTCGACCAGTGACCCGGTGGCATCACAGACGCCGGCAACACGTCCCCTAGGGCCCCAACGCGCACCCGCACCACAGGGGTACCCGTGGCCCCGGGCACACCACCAGACGACAGCAGGGAACCCGGACGGCGCGCATCCTTCCGTAACGTCACCACCAGGCCACGCCCAGCACCAGAGTCCACACCATCCCTGGCAGCGGGAGCCACCACCCCCCACTGTGGAGAGTCCCACGGCGGAGAAAGAACCGAAGGCACGTCCGAGACACAGGCACCAGCACCAGCAGGCACATGGACCTCCGCCACCACGAACCGCGGAGACATCGACGCATCCGTATCCACACTGTCAACATCTGAAGCCCCACAGTCACTGAAGTCACCAACGTCGGCCCAGGAAGAAGACGAACGCCGGGAACGTTTGGGCACCGGCCGGATATCGTCCGAGCCGGTAAGTGACCCAGAAACACGGGTACCACGAGCCGAAGGAACCGATGCCAGGACGGCAGCAGCCTCTACCACAGGGGGAACCGGGCCACACACAGCAGGAGGCTCCGCAGTCACCCCAGCACCCAGCACATCCGGGACCCGAGTCACGGACACAGGGCCAGGCGCAGCATCAGAAGACGAGGGAGAAGACAGTGACATCACACAGGGAGCTCCAGGAAGGCCCACGGGAGCAGCTGGGACAGCGACAGGATCAGGCAGACCAACCGACGGTACCTCAAGAACCTCAAGGGGGGTCTGGCTGGTGTGGGAGGTCTGGCTGGTGTGGGAGGTCTGGCTGGTGTGGGAGGTCTGGCTGGTGTGGGGGGTCTGGCTGGTGTGGGGGGTCTGGCAGGTATTTCTACAAACCTAGCCTAAACTAACCTAACTTAACCTGCAAACCTAGCCTATTTCCTAGTCAAAACAAACATAACCTAATCTAAGCTAACCTAACGTAACTAACTCCTGGATACCTATTTACTGTTAGGTGAATAGATGTATTCGGTGATAGGAAACGCTACCTACAATTACAGCCCTTCTTCTTTTTCTATTTCTACAAACCTAGCCTATTTCCTAGCCTAAACTAACCTAACCTAAGGTAATCTAACTAACTCCTGGATACCTATTTACTGCTACGTGAACAGAGAAGACACGCTACCAACAATTACTGCCCTATTTCTATTTCAACAAAAATAGCCTATTTCTTAGCCTAAACTAATCTAACCTAATTAAACCTAACCTAACCTAATCTAACCTTACCTATATATATACTTCACTACTCACTATCATCATCACTACCACACTACTCACTAACATCATCACTACCTCACTACTCACCATCATCATCACTACCACAATACTCACTAACATCATCACTACCTCACTACTCACCATCATCATCATTACCTCACTACTCACCATCACTACCACACTACTCACCATCATCACTACCACACTACTCACCATCATCATCATTACCTCATTACTCACCATCACTACCACAATACTCACCATCATCACTACCTCACTACTCACTAACATCATCACTTCCTCACTACTCACCATCATCATCACTACCTCTCTACTCACCATCATCATCACTACCTCTCTACTCACCATCATCATTACCTCACTACTCACCATCATCATCACTACCTCACCATCATCATCACTACCTCTCTACTCACCATCATCATCACTACCTTTCTACTCACCATCATCATCATTACCTCACTACTAACCATCATCATCACTACCTCACTATCATCATCATCATCATTACCTCACTACTCACCATCACTACCACACTACTCACCATCATCACTACCTCACTACTCACCATCACTACCACACTACTCACCATCATCACTACCTCACTACTCACTAACATCATCACTTCCTCACTACTCACTATCATCATCACTACTCACCATCATCACTACCACACTACTCATAAACATCATCACTACCACACTACTCACCATCATCACTACCACACTAATCATAAACATCATCACTACCACACTACTCACCATCATCACTACCACACTACTCTTAACCATCATCATTACCTCACCATCATCATCACTACCTCACCATCATCACTACCTCACCATCATCATCACTACCTCACCATCATCATCACTACCTCACTACTCACCATCATCACTACCACAATACTCACCATCATCATCACTACCACAATACTCACGATCAACATCACTAACCATACTACTTAGCAACACCATCACTACCTCACTACTCACCATCATCATCACTATCACACTACTCACCATCATCATCACTACCTCACTACTCACCATCATCATAACTACCTCACTACTCACTATCATCATCACTACTACAATACTCACGATCAACATCACTAACCACACTACTCACTATCATCATCACTACCACACTACTCACCATCATCACTACCATACTATTCACTATCATCACTACTCACCATCATCACTACCACTACTCTCTATCATCACTTCTCACCATCAGCATCACTACCTCACTATCATCATCACTACCACACTACTCACCATCATCATCACTACCACACTATTCACTATCATCATCACTACCTCACTACTCACCATCATCATCACTACCACACTACTCACCATCATCATAACTACCTCACTACTCACTATCATCATCACTACCACACTACTCACCATCATCACTACCACACTACTCACTATCATCACTTCTATCACTACTCACCATCATCATCACTACCACACTACTCACCATCATCATCACTACCACACTACTCACCATCATCATCACTACCTCACTACTCACTATCATCATCACTACCTCACTACTCACCATCATCACTACCTCACTACTCACTATCATCATCACTACTCACCATCATCATCACTACCACACTATTCACTATCATTATCACTACCACACTACTCACCATCATTATCACTACCACACTATTCACTATCATCATCACTACCTCACTATCACCATCACTACCTCACTATCATAATAACTACCACACTACTCACCATCATCATCACTACCACACTATTCACTATCATCATCACTACTCACTATCATCACTTCTCACCATCATCATCACTACCACACTATTCACCATCATCACTACTACACTACTCACTATCATCATCACTACCACACTATTCACTATCATCATCACTACCACACTACTCACCATCATCATCTTTACCTCACTACTCACCATCATCATCACTACATCACTATCATCATCACTACCACACTACTCACCATCATCATCACTACCACACTACTCACCATCATCATCACTACCTCACTACTCACCATCATCATCACTACCTCACTACTCACTATCATCATCACTACCTCACTACTCACCATCATCACTACCACACTACTCACTATCATCACTTCTCACCATCATCATCACTACCTCACTACTCACTATCATCATCACTACCACACTATTCACCATCATCATCACTACCACACTTCACTATCATCATCACTACCACACTACTCACCATCATCATCACTACCTCACTACTCACCATCATCATCACTACCACACTACTCACCATCATCATCACTACCTCACTACTCACCATCATCATCACTACCACACTACTCACCATCATCATCACTACCACACTTCACCATCATCATCACTACCTCACTACTCACTATCATCATCACTAACACACTATTCACTATCATCATCACTACCACACTACTCACCATCATCATCACTACCACACTACTCACCATCATCCTCACTACCTCACTACTCACCATCATCACTACTCACTATCACTACCACACTACTCACCGAGTAGTGTGGTAGTGATGATAGTGAGTAGTGTGGTAGTGATGATGGTGAGTTGTGTTGTAGTGATGATGTTTATGAGTAGTGTGGTAGTGATGATGGTGGGTAGTGATAATGGTGAGTAGTGATGATGATGATGATGGTGAGTAGTGAGGAAGTGATGATGTTAGTGAGTAGTGAGGAAATGATGATGGTGGTGAGTAGAGAAGTAGTGATGATGATGGTGAGTAGTGAGGTAGTGATGATGGTGAGTAGTGTGGTAGTGATGGTGAGTAGTGAGGTAATGTTGATGATGGTGAGTAGTGAGGTAATGATGACGATGGCGAGTAGTGTGGTAGTGATGATGTTAGTGAGTAGAGAGGTAGTGATGATGATGGTGAGTAGAGAGGTAGTGATGATGATGGTGATTAGTGAGGTAATGATGATGATGGCGAGTAGTGTGGTAGTGATGATGTTAGTGAGTAGAGAGGTAGTGATGATGATGGTGAGTAGAGAGGTAGTGATGATGATGGTGAGTAGAGAGGTAGTGATGATGATCGTGAGTAGTGAGGTAGTGATGATGTTAGTGAGTAGTGTGGTAGTGATGATGATGGTGAGTAGTGAGGTAGTGATGATGTTAGTGAGTATTGTGGTAGTGATGATGATGGTGAGTAGTGAGGTAGTGATGATGTTAGTGAGTATTGTGGTAGTGATGATGATGGTGAGTAGTGAGGTAGTGATGATGTTAGTGAGTAGTGTGGTAGTGATGATGATGGTGAGTAGTGAGGTAGTGATGATGATGGTGAGTAGAGAGGTAGTGATGATGATGGTGAGTAGTGAGGTAGTGATGATGTTAGTGAGTATTGTGGTAGTGATGATGATGGTGAGTAGTGAGGTAGTGATGATGATGGTGAGTAGAGAGGTAGTGATGATGATGGTGAGTAGTGAGGTAGTGATGATGTTAGTGAGTAGTGTGGTAGTGATGATGATGGTGAGTAGAGAGGTAGTGATGATGTTAGTGAGTAGAGAGGTAGTGATGATGATGGTGAGTAGAGAGGTAGTGATGATGATGGTGAGGTAGTGATGATGATGGTGAGGTAGTGATGATGATGGTGAGTAGTGAGGTAATGATGATGGTGAGAAGAGAGGTAGTGATGATGATGGTGAGTAGAGAGGTAGTGATGATGATGGTGAGTAGTGAGGTAGTGATGATGTTAGTGAGTAGTGTGGTAGTGATGATGATAGTGAGTAGTGAAGTATATATATAGGTAAGGTTAGATTAGGTTAGGTTTAATTAGGTTAGATTAGTTTAGGCTAAGAAATAGGCTATTTTTGTTGAAATAGAAATAGGGCAGTAATTGTTGGTAGCGTATCTTCTCTGTTCACGTAGCAGTAAATAGGTATCCAGGAGTTAGTTAGATTACCTTAGGTTAGGTTAGTTTAGGCTAGGAAATAGGCTAGGTTTGTAGAAATAGAAAAAGAAGAAGGGCTGTAATTGTAGGTAGCGTTTCCTATCACCGAATACATCTATTCACCTAACAGTCAATAGGTATCCAGGAGTTAGTTACGTTAGGTTAGGTTAGGTTAGCTTAGATTAGGTTATGTTTGTTTTGACTAGGAAATAGGCTAGGTTTGCAGGTAAAGTTAGGTTAGTTTAGGCTAGGTTTGTAGAAATAGAAATAGAAAAAGGGCTGTAATTGTTGGTAGCCTATCTAACCTAACCAAGCAACCTAATCAACCAACGTAACCAACCAACCTAATCAACCAACGTAACCAACCAACCTAATCAACCAACCTAACCAACCAACCTAACCAACCAACCTAACCAACGTAACCAACCAACCTAACCAATGTAACCAAAGAACCTAACCAACGTAACCAACCAACCTAACCAATGTAACCAACCTAAGCAACCAACCTAAGCAACCTAACCTAACCAACCAACCAACCTAACCAACCAACCAACCTAACCTAACCTAACCTAACCTAACCAACCTAACAAACCAACCAACCAACCTAAGCTATCTAACCTAACCAACCAACCTAAGCTATCTAACCTAACCAACCAACCTAAGCTATCTAACCTAACCAAGCAACCTAACCAAGCTACCTAACCAACCAACCTAAGCAACCAACCTAAGCAACCAACCTAAGCAACCAACCTAAGCAACCTAACCTAACCAACCTAACCTAACCAACCAACCTAAGCAACCAACCTAAGCAACCAACCTAAGCAACCAACCTAAGCAACCTAACCTAACCAACCTAACCTAACAAACCAACCTAACCAACCAACCTAACCTAACCAACCAACCTAACAAACCAACCTAACCAACCTAACTTAACAAACCAACCTAACCTAACAAACCAACCTAACCAACCAACCTAACCTAACCAACCAACCTAACCAACCAACCTAACCAACCAACCTAACCTAACCTAACCTAACCTAACCTAACCTAACCTAACCTAACCAACCTAACCTAACAAACCAACCTAACCAACCAACCTAACAAACCAAACTAACCAACCAACCTAACAAACCAACCTAACAAACCAACCAACCTAACCAACCAACCTAACCAACGTAACCAACCAACCAACGTAACCAACCTAACCAACGTAACCAACCATCCTAACCAACGTGACCAACCAACCTAACCAATGTAATAACGTAACCAACTTAAGTTGGTTAGTGATACTAACCAACTACTAACACTGCTAACAACAATGGTACTAACCAACTTAAGTTGGTTAGTACCAACGTAACCAACCTAAGCAACCTAACCTAACCAACCAACCTAACCAACCAACCAACCTAACCAACCAACGTAACTAACCTAACCAACCAACCTAAGCTATCTAATCTAACCAAGCAACCTAACCAATCAACCTAACCAAGGAACCTAACCAACCAACCAACCTAACCAACCTAAGCTATCTAACCTAACCAACCAACCTAACTAACCTAACCAACCAACCTAACCAACGTAACCAACCTAACCAACCAACCTAACCAAGGAACCTAACCAACCAACCAACCTATCTAACCTAAGCTATCTAACCTAACCAACCAACCTAACTAACCTAACCAACCAACCTAACCAACGTAACCAACCTAACCAACCAACCTAACAAACGAACCTAACTAACCAACCAACCTAACCAACCAACCTAACCAACCTAAGCTATCTAACCTAACCAACCAACCTAACCTAACCTAACCTAACCAACCAACCCAACCTAACCTAACCAACCAACCAACCCAACCTAACCTAACCAACCAACCTAAGCAATCTAACCTAACCAACCAACCTAACCAACCTAAGCAATCTAACCTAACCAACTAACCAACCCAACCTAACCTAACCAACCAACCTAAGCAATCTAACCTAACCAACTAACCTAACCAACCAACCTAACCAACCAACCAACCTAACCAACCTAAGCAATATAACCTAACCAACCAACATAAGCTATCTAACCTAACCAAGCAACCTAATCAACCAACCTAACCAACCAACGTAACCAACCAACCTAACCAACCAACCTAAGCTATCTAACCAACCTATCCAACCAACCTAACCAAGCAACCTAACCAACCAACCTAACCAAGGAACCTAACCAACCAACCTAACCAACGTAAGCTATCTAACCTAACCTAACCTAACCTAACCTAACCTAACCTAACCTAACCTAACCAACGTATCCAACCTAACCAACCAACCTAAGAAACCTAACCTAACCAACCAACCTAAGCTATCTAACCTAACCAACCAACCTAAGCTATCTAACCTAACCAACCAACCTAACCAAGCTACCTAACCAATTAACCTAACCGAAGAACCTAACCAACCTAACTGAAGAACCTAATCAACCAACCTAACCAAGCAACCTAACCAACCAACCTAACCAAAGAACCTAATCAACCAACCAACCCAACCTAACCAACCAACCTAACCAACGTAACCAACCAACCTAAGCTATCCAACCAACCTAACTAACCTAACCAAGCAACCTAAGCTATCTAACCTAACCAAGCAACCTAACCAAGCAACCTAACCAACCAACCAACCTAACCAACCAACCTAAGCAATGTAACCTAACCTGAGCAACCTAACCTAACCAACGTAACCAAACAACCTAAGCAATGTAACCTAACCTGAGCAACCTAACCTAACCAACGTAACCAACCAACCTAAGCAATGTAACCTAACCTGAGCAACCTAACCTGAGCAACCTAACCTGAGCAACCTAACCTGAGCAACCTAGCCTGAGCAACCTAACCTGAGCAACCTAACCTAACCAACCAACCTAACCAACCAACCTAACCAACCAACCTAACCAACCAACCTAACCTAACCAACCAAACTAACCAACCAACCAACCTAACCACCCAACCAACCTAACCAACCAACCTAACCAACCAACCAACCTAACCTAACCAACCAACCTAACCTGAGCAACCTAACCTGAGCAACCTAACCTAACCAACCAACCTAACCAACCAACCTAACCTAACCAACCTAACCTAACCAACCAACCTAACCAACCAACCTAACCAACCAACCAACCTAACCAACCAACCTAACCAACCAACCTAACCTAACCAACCAACCTTAACCTAACCAACCAACCTTAACCTAAACAACCAACCTAACCAACCTAACCTAACCAACCAACCTAACCAACCAACCTAACCTAACCAACCAACCTAACCAACCAACCAACCTAACCAACCAACCTAACCTGAGCAACCTAACCTAACCAACCTTAACCTAACCAACCAACCTTAACCTAACCAACCAACCTAACCAACCAACCAACCTAACCAACCAACCTAACCAACCAACCTAACCTAACCAACCAACCTAAGCAACCAACCTAAGCAACCAACCTAAGCAACCTAACCTAACCAACCTAACCTAACAAACCAACCTAACCAACCAACCTAACCTAACCAACCAACCTAACAAACCAACCTAACCAACCTAACCTAACAAACCAACCTAACCAAACAAACCAACCTAACCAACCAACCTAACCTAACCAACCAACCTAACCAACCAACCTAACCAACCAACCTAACCTAACCTAACCTAACCTAACCTAACCTAACCTAACCAACCTAACCTAACAAACCAACCTAACCAACCAACCTAACAAACCAACCTAACCAACCAACCTAACAAACCAACCTAACAAACCAACCAACCTAACCAATGTAACCAACCAACCAACGTAACCAACCAACCTAACCAACGTAACCAACCATCCTAACCAACGTGACCAACCAACCTAACCAATGTAATAACGTAACCAACTTAAGTTGGTTAGTGATACTAACCAACTACTAACACTGCTAACAACAATGGTACTAACCAACTTAAGTTGGTTAGTACCAACGTAACCAACCTAAGCAACCAACCTAAGCAACCTAACCTAACCAACCAACCTAACCAACCAACCAACCTAACCAACCAACCTAACCAACCAACCAACCTAACCAACCAATGTAACTAACCTAACCAACCAACCTAAGCTATCTAATCTAACCAAGCAACCTAACCAACCAACCTAACCAAGGAACCTAACCAACCAACCAACCTAACCAACCTAAGCTATCTAACCTAACCAACCAACCTAACTAACCTAACCAACCAACCTAACCAACGTAACAAACCTAACCAACCAACCTAACAAACGAACCTAACTAACCAACCAACCTAACCAACCAACCTAACCAACCTAAGCTATCTAACCTAACCAACCAACCTAACCTAACCTAACCTAACCAACCAACCCAACCTAACCAACCAACCAACCCAACCTAACCTAACAAACCAACCTAAGCAATCTAACCTAACCAACCAACCTAACCAACCTAAGCAATCTAACCTAACCAACTAACCAACCCAACCTAACCTAACCAACCAACCTAAGCAATCTAACCTAACCAACTAACCTAACCAACCAACCTAACCAACCAACCAACCTAACCAACCTAAGCAATCTAACCTAACCAACTAACCTAACCAACCAACTTAAGCTATCTAACCTAACCAAGCAACCTAATCAACCAACCTAACCAACCAACGTAACCAACCAACCTAACCAACCAACCTAAGCTATCTAACCAACCTATCCAACCAACCTAACCAAGCAACCTAACCAACCAACCTAACCAAGGAACCTAACCAACCAACCTAACCAACGTAAGCTATCTAACCTAACCTAACCTAACCTAACCTAACCTAACCAACGTATCCAACCTAACCAACCAACCTAACCAACCAACCTAAGCAACCTAACCTAACCAACCAACCTAAGCTATCTAACCTAACCAACCAACCTAAGCTATCTAACCTAACCAACCAACCTAACCAAGCTACCTAACCAATTAACCTAACCGAAGAACCTAACCAACCTAACTGAAGAACCTAATCAACCAACCTAACCAAGCAACCTAACCAACCAACCTAACCAAAGAACCTAATCAACCAACCAACCCAGCCTAACCAACCAACCTAACCAACGTAACCAACCAACCTAAGCTATCCAACCAACCTAACTAACCTAACCAAGCAACCTAAGCTATCTAACCTAACCAAGCAACCTAACCAACCAACCTAACCAACCAACCAACCTAACCAACCAACCTAAGCAATGTAACCTAACCTAAGCAATGTAACCTAACCTGAGCAACCTAACCTAACCAACGTAACCAACCAACCTAAGCAATGTAACCTAACCTGAGCAACCTAACCTAACCAACGTAACCAACCAACCTAACCAACGTAACCAACCAACCTAAGCAATGTAACCTAACCTGAGCAACCTAACCTAACCAACGTAACCAACCAACCTAAGCAATGTAACCTAACTGAGCAACCTAACCTAACCAACGTAACCAACCAACCTAAGCAATGTAACCTAACCTGAGCAACCTAACCTGAGCAACCTAACCTGAGCAACCTAACCTGAGCAACCTAGCCTGAGCAACCTAACCTGAGCAACCTAAGCCTGAGCAACCTAACCTGAGCAACCTAACCTAACCCAACACCTAACCAACCTAACCTGAGCAACCTAACCTGAGCAACCTAGCCTGAGCAACCTAACCTGAGCAACCTAACCTGAGCAACCTAACCTAACCAACCAACCTAACCAACCTAACCTGAGCAACCTAGCCTGAGCAACCTAACCTGAGCAACCTAACCTAACCAACCAACCTAACCAACCAACCTAACCTGAGCCACCTAACCTGAGCAACCTAACCTAACCAAACCAACCTAACCTAACCAACCTAACCTAACCAACCAACCTAACCAACCAACCAACCAACCTAACCAACCAACCTAACCTAACCAACCAACCTTAACCTAACCAACCAACCTTAACCTAACCAACCAACCTAACCAACCTAACCTAACCAACCAACCTAACCAACCAACCTAACCTAACCAACCAACCTTAACCTAACCAACCAACCTAACCAACCAACCTAACCTGAGCAACCTAACCTAACCTACCTTAACCTAACCAACCAACCTTAACCTAACCAACCAACCTAACCAACCAACCTAACCAACCAGCCTAACCAACCAACCTAACCTAACCAACCAACCTAACCAACCAACCTAACCTGAGAAACCTAACCAACCAACCTAACCTAACCAACCAACCTTAACCTAACCAACCAACCTTAACCTAACCAACCAACCTTAACCTAACCAACCAACCTTAACCTAACCAACCAACCTTAACCTAACCAACCAACCTTAACCTAACCAACCAACCTTAACCTAACCAACCAACCTTAACCTAACCAACCAACCTTAACCTAACCAACCAACCGACCTAACCAACCAACCGACCTAACCAACCAACCTAACCTAACCAACCAACCTAACCAACCAACCAACCTAACCTAACCAACCAACCTAACCTAACCAACCAACCTAACCAACCAACCTAACCTAACCAACCAACCTAACCAACCTAATTATGTTATTATATTATTATTATTATTATATTATTATTATATTATTATTATTATTATATATTATATTATTATATATTATTATTATATATTATATTATTATATTATTATTATTATTATTATATATTATATTATATTATTATTATTATTATTATATATTATATTATTATTATACAACCTTATCTCTCTTCTATTATCATATCTTATTATCATATCATATATATCTTATTGTCAACTCCCTTCTTATTATCTGACACGAACCTTCGGTTCGTGTCAGAGTCCATGAGTGTCCGTGTGCGTGTCCGTGTGAGTGTCCGTGTCCGTGTATCCAAGGGGTTTTGGGTCCAGGAAGCTATTTGTGTCGACCCAAATTGCCTCCCTTCTCCCCACCTGAAATCCAGGTGGATTGAAAGACCTGCCCGAGGTCAGTGGATCCAGGTATCCGTCCGTGGCCCCCCGGACTTCAAACCCTTCCCCACATTCCAAGGAGTCGGTCAATCAATCTTCGGCTATCCAGAGAATCTATCGAAACTGATGCTCCTACAGGAGGGGACACACAGAGAAATCTGTGCCCTGTACTTGCAACCGTTCCGACAGGCTCGAACGCAGATCTATCCGGATTAGGAACTTGTTCTATCCGACTAGGCCACGCTGGAGTTGCCTTCTGAATCAAATTTGGCACTTGTATTTATATCTCATAGCAAGGTTAGTTAGTGTCTATTTATCAACAGTTGCAATGATTGAGATGTTAAGTTGTTAATTTGTGTTGACAGTTAGAAATACCAGACAGCTTTGTTTGATAAGGTTGCAGTCCCCGTGAGGCAGTGTTATGGATGAATATTGGAGAATTTAGGCTAACTGACATGTGTGTGTGTGTGTGTGTGTGTGTGTGTGTGTGTGTACTCACCTAGTTGTACTCACCTAGTTGTGTTTGCGGGGGTTGAGCTCTGGCTCTTTGATCCCGCCTCTCAACCGTCAATCAACAGGTGTACAGATTCCTGAGCCTATTGGGCTCTATCATATCTATACTTGAAACTGTGTATGGAGTCAGCCTCCACCACATCACCTCCTAATGCATTCCATTTGTCAACCATTTTGACACTAAACAAGTTCTTTCTAATATCTCTGTGGCTCATTTGGGCACTCAGTTTCCACCTGTGTCCCCTGTGTCCCCTGTGTCAACCGACTGTCTCACCACTCGGCTGTTAAAGGCTTTGTCTCAGGTTAGTGTGGGTCACCCAGGTGTGGGAGGAGACACAGGTGTGGGTGTTGGTGCAGGTGTGGGAGACCATGTAGGTGTGGAGGACCACAGATACTAGGGGGGGGGGGGAAATGACGATGATGTGTGAGATGACGGGTGTGGCATGTGATATTGGTACATATGAGACTGGGTGTTTAGAAATATGTGGTTTTGGGGGGGTGAGTGAGTGAACTGTGAGGGTGAGAGTGAGTGAACTGTGAGGGTGAGAGTGACTGACTGTGAGAGAGGGTGAGTGAGAGTGATTGGACTGTAAGAGAGGGTGAGTGAGAGTGAATGGACTGTGAGAAGGGTGAGTGAGTGGGTGGAGGTTGGTGTGAAATGTCAGCAGGTGAGAGGGTCCACAGTAGTTTCCCCTCACCCCCTCCCCTTCCCCCTCATCCACCTACACTTTCATCCTCATCCACCTGCCTCTTCACTCCAGGACCCCCCCCCCACACATCTGCCCTTTCCTCATAACTCCTCATCTGCCATCTGAGGCCAGTGGCACTCACCTCCCCCCCCCCTACATCTGAGTGCCTACACACACTTGTATGCCGCTAGCAGGTGTGTGTGTGACGTGTGTATGAAGCCCTCATGTATGCTGCCCTCACGTCTATGCTTCCCATATGAGTATGCTGCACAGGCACATGTGCAGTCTGCGAGCCTGTCACCCACGCTCCTATGCCTCATGACACTCGTGAGGTACACATACACACACACTCATATTTGGCCAACACACTCATGCCGCCCACATACTCATGCCGCCCACATACTCATGCCGCCCACATACTCATGCCGCCCATGGACTCATAGCACCGCCACACCCATGAGTGTTCATCAATAAACACTCGGGCGTAATAGACGCATTCCAGCACATATGTAAGCCCGCACATACGTATACCCGCACGTACGTACGTCCGCACATATGTACGCCCACACGTACACACTGGGAAAGCATACACGAACCGCCCTCTCAGACCACCTCGGTAGTTATATAAGTATTTGCGATGGTCCGAAAGCATATTACGGTTTCAGTGATAGCCTACTGACAAACAGGGAAATGAACCTTTGTCCTAAACAGAAATTATTCTCAAGTTATACCATTTATTGTAATATAAATCCAGACGGGACACCACGAGCGAAGCTCTCGTCATGTAAGTACATTTAGGTAGTTACGCACACACACACATATATGTAAACAAAACACATAGCCTGTTATACAGGAATTGTAGGTTTATATCTACAGATGACTGGAAGGAAGAGAGACCACGTGGTTTAAGCTGTATATGTTGTTGTTGTTGAGTTAGGGGCGAACGACGATCGTGGGATCGGATGCGCCCCGGCGTACCCGTGAAGGGTGAATCGCAGAAAAGCCAGAAGAAGGCGAAACGCCAAGCCAAAACGCGAAACGAGTGACGCCAAGCACTAGAAACTAATATGCCACACGGCAAAGCTACGCACAAAGGGAGAGGCAGAAGCACATAATAGAACAGGGCAAACAAACAGCCAGAAGGGCACACAGCACGTCATAGAGCAAACACACAAGAAATCAGAGCACAAACTTGCCCGGGAACTTGGCCCGCGGGAATCTTACATTGAACGCCTCCCAGAGCACCCATTGCCAAGGGTCTCGTCCATCCACCGGTGACGCCATAACATCTGGAACCGGGGCAACAAACACCTGCAAACTGGGGACCCAGATGGTAGTACTCATGAGGCGAGAAGTTCGCCACTCGCCCCCACAGGAAGGGAACTTGCCCCCCACGAAAACACTCCGGTCCGTCAGACAGCAGTAACTCGGCAATCTTCGACCAGTGACAAGGTGGCATCACAGACGCCGGCAACACGTCCCCCAGGGCCCCAACGCGCACCCGCACCACAGGGGTACCCGTGGCCCCGGGCACACCACCAGACGACAGCAGGGAACCCGGACGGCGCGCATCCTTCCGTAACGTCACCACCAGGCCACGCCCAGCACCAGAGTCCACACCATCCCTGGCAGCGGGAGCCACCACCCCCCACTGTGGAGAGTCCCACGGCGGAGAAAGAACCGAAGGCACGTCCGAGACACAGGCACCAGCACCAGCAGGCACATGGACCTCCGCCACCACGAACCGCGGAGACATCGACGCATCCGTATCCACACTGTCAACATCTGAAGCCCCACAGTCACTGAAGTCACCAACGTCGGCCCAGGAAGAAGACGAACGCCGGGAACGTTTGGGCACCGGCCGGATATCGTCCGAGCCGGTAAGTGACCCAGAAACACGGGTACCACGAGCCGAAGGAACCGATGCCAGGACGGCAGCAGCCTCTACCACAGGGGGAACCGGGCCACACACAGCAGGAGGCTCCGCAGTCACCCCAGCACCCAGCACATCCGGGACCCGAGTCACGGACACAGGGCCAGGCGCAGCATCAGAAGACGAGGGAGAAGACAGTGACGTCACACAGGGAGCTCCAGGGAGGGCCACGGGAGCAGCTGGGACAGCGACAGGATCAGGCAGACCAACCGACGGTACCTCAAGAACCGGAGGAGGGACGGCAACAACCGGAGGAGGGACGGCAACAACCGGAGGAGGGACGGCAACAACCGGAGGAGGGACGGCAACAACCGGAGGAGGGACGGCAACAACCGGAGGAGGGACGGCAACAACCGGAGGAGGGACGGCAACAACCGGAGGAGGGACGGCAACAACCGGAGGAGGGACGGCAACAACCGGAGGAGGGACGGCCAACAACCGGAGGAGGGACGGCAACAACCGGAGGAGGGACGGCAAACAACCGGAGGAGGGACGGCAACAACCGGAGGAGGGACGGCAACAACCGGAGGAACGGCAGGCGCCGCCGGGAAGCTGCAGCAGCAGACGGGACGCGCACCACCTCATCAACATCACCGGAGACTGCCTCCAGAGGGAGCGGCGGGAAATCCTCGTCGCGGAACAAGTTGACAGGAGCAGCAGGGGCCTCAGAGCACCCGGCAGCCTGATGCCCCAACAGGCCACACCGGAAACAGGTACGAGGCTGCCGGGCATAATACACCCGGACGTAGTACCCCATAAGCCGGACAGAAGAAGGTATATCCGACCGCAGGCGCATCCCCAACGTGCGAATGTTTGTACGCCTCCCAGCATACCGCCCCGAGGAGAGCGTGTTCACCCGCACGCTGACAACAGTACCAAAACCCCCGAAGTAACGCCGGAGGAGGTCATCAGGGAACTCCAGGGGCGCACCATGGACACTGACATAAGTCAGGGCACCACTGCGGTCCGAAATCGCCACAGAGCCGGCATCGTCTGGCAACGGCAACGTACGCCCCCCGTACCGACGGAGGAAGTCCCGGTACTCGTCCTCCCCCACGCCCGTAACTAGCTCCACACCGTAAACAGCTTCCACCGGGACACGAAGCATGTCACACATCACCATCTCGATGGTCGGATAACCAGCCTTACAAGTGAACTCCAGGCCACGGAGTTCACACGCTGAACAGGAGGAAGATGGCCCCCATGTCAGACCTGCCACGTCAACGCAGCCAGGCAGGCAACAAAACTGGTAGGGCAGAGACGCCCACAACACCTGGCGACCAAAACAGTAAACAACTCCAACAGCCACGGAGGGTCGGTAAACGTCCTCACTCCACGGCTGCTAGCAGTCGACCTAAGCTGTATATATAGAACAGATCCACGAGGCTTCCTCCTCTAACAACAACAACAACAACTGCAATCCGAGCCGTTTTCGACACTATAGGCGTCTGAATCCAAACATGAGAAAATCCACATTCTCATAAGAACACTAAGATATAACCACTATTCAAGAAAGACAACATGATCCTAAAGAAAGGAATAATAACTGCACACCGCTAAATATTATCTATAAAAATTAAGAATAGCGTGTCGAAAATATAAATATTTCGTGAATCCGGTGTAGACGGCTACTTGTCTCACGAACACCGGGGAAGACGACGCTAGCCAGAGGTGTAGACGGCTACTTGTCTCACGAACACCGGGGAAGACGACGCTAGCCAGAGGTGTAGACGGCTACTTGTCTCACGAACATCGGGGGAGACGACGCTAGCCAGAGGTGTAGACGGCTACTTGTCTCACGAACACCGGGGGAAGACGACGCTAGCCAGAGGTGTAGACGGCTACTTGTCTCACGAACATCGGGGGAGACGACGCTAGCCAGAGGTGTAGACGGCTACTTGTCTCACGAACACCGGGGGAAGACGACGCTAGCCAGAGGTGTAGACGGCTACTTGTCTCACGAACATCGGGGGAGACGACGCTAGCCAGAGGTGTAGACGGCTACTTGTCTCACGAACATCGGGGGAGACGACGCTAGCCAGAGGTGTAGACGGCTACTTGTCTCACGAACACCGGGGGAGACGACGCTAGCCAGAGGTGTAGACGGCTACTTGTCTCACGAACACCGGGGGAGACGACGCTAGCCAGAGGTGTAGACGGCTACTTGTCTCACGAACATCGGGGGAGACGACGCTAGCCAGAGGTGTAGACGGCTACTTGTCTCACGAACACCGGGGGAGACGACGCTAGCCAGAGGTGTAGACGGCTACTTGTCTCACGAACACCGGGGAAGACGACGCTAGCCAGAGGTGTAGACGGCTACTTGTCTCACGAACACCGGGGGAGACGACGCTAGCCAGAGGTGTAGACGGCTACTTGTCTCACGAACACCGGGGGAGACGACGCTAGCCAGAGGTGTAGACGGCTACTTGTCTCACGAACACCGGGGAAGACGACGCTAGCCAGAGGTGTAGACGGCTACTTGTCTCACGAACATCGGGGAGGACGACGCTAGCCAGAGGTGTAGACGGCTACTTGTCTCACGAACACCGGGGGAGACGACGCTAGCCAGAGAGATTGTAAACATTGCCAAGCGGAAGACGTCCCTTGTGCTTAAACGGAAGTTTATAAGCCAGAAACTATTAATATTAATTTTGTAACAACTGCTTGTGCCTCGTTATTGTTATTAAGGTGTAGGATTGTTTATAATAATAGAGAAGAGGAGAAGCAGTGACAACAAAAAGCATAAACGCAATGCATCAAGCCTATACTGACGCCTTCACTGTCGCCACCAGTCCCGTCTCTGTTTACACCACATAAATCCTAATGTTTACACCACATAAATCCTAATGTTTACACCACATAAATCCTAATGTTACACCACATAAATGCTAATGTTTACACCACATAAATCCTAATGTTTACACCACATAAATCCTAATGTTTACACCACATAAATGCTAATGTTTACACCACATAAATCCTATGTTTACACCACATAAATGCTAATGTTTTACACCACATAAATGCTAATGCTTACACCACATAAATCCTAATGTTTACACCACATAAATGCTAATGTTTACACACATAAATCCTAATGTTTACACCACATAATCCTAAGGTTTACACCACATAAATCCTAATGTTTACACCACATAAATTCTAATGGTTTACACCACATAAATCCTAATGTTTACACCACATAAATCCTAATGTTTATACTACATAAATCCTAATGTTTACACCACATAAATCCTAATGTTTACACCACATAAATCCTAATGTTTACACCACATAAATCCTAATGTTTACACCACATAAATTCCTAATGTGTACACCACATAAATCCTAATGTGTACACCACATAAATCCTAATGTTTACACCACATAAATTCCTAATGTTTACTCCACATAAATCCTAATGTGTACACCACATAAATCCTAATGTGTACACCACATAAATCCTAATGTGTACACCACATAAATCCTAATGTTACACCACATAAATCCTAATGTTTACTCCACATAAATCCTAATGTGTACACCACATAAATCCTAATGTGTACACCACATAAATCCTAATGTGTACACCACATAAATCCTAATGTTTACACCACATAAATCTTAAATAGTCACAGTTTAGCTTTTTGGAATCTTATTTAATTCTTACCAAAAACACTAACCCCCTAAAAAACAATGAAAGTAGTTAAGACGAGGGCTGTCGAGCCCAAAGTAATCAAAATATAAAATTTAAGCTATTTAAATTTGTGTATATCTATATATATATACATATATATATATATATATTATATATATATATATATATATATATATATATATATATATATATATATATATATACTTAGTGATAAATAAGCTAGGCCGAAGCTTATAATAAAAGTGGCAGTACCTAATTACGGCACACATTTGTATTATTATCAAAGAGTGCTAATGCGAGGTTACATTCCAGGCTGGTGAATGGTGTGCACATCAGCCGCTGCAACTAACCCATTATAACTCCTCTAGAAAGAAGCCTGGTACTCGACACGCCGGTCCTGGCTTCATCAACTACAACAGTTAAGACTCGACCAATTATTGTAATGTTATTTTGTAATTTTTTTATTTTTTTATTTTTTTTATATCGAGGGTAAATACCACATTAATTTTGGTCGTTTGGGTTGACAACCAAAACTCCAGGATAATATATATATTATATATATATATATATATATATATATATATATATATATATATATATATATATATATATATATATATATATATATATATATATATATATATATATATATATATATATATATATATATATATATATATATATATATATATATTAGTATATTTTGGTAGCAGTCTTTCCTGTAGACATAAATTATTAAATATGACCGAAAAAGTAAGATTAATAATTTTAACACGAATTTTCTCAATCTTTCGTACATTTCTTTTCACTGTTGGAGGTAAATCAAAAATCAATTCTCCAAAATTCATTTTTATTTCTAGTCTGACGCGACACGAGCGCGTTTCGTAAAACTTATTACATTTTCAAAGACTTTAGTTCACAAATACACAACTGAATAGAACTTACGCATCTCCGATTTTATATCTACATTTGAGTGAGGTGGAAGGGGTGATGTGGCATTAACACAAGACAAAACAAGAGGTGGCATTAATAGGGTATTAATTTCATCAACACAAGACAGAACAAGAGGTGGCATTAATAGGGTATTAATTTCATCAACACAAGACAGAACACGAAACAATGGGTATTGAATAGAAGTGTTTGTAGAAAGCCTATTGGTCCATATTTCTTGATGCTTCTATATTGGAGCGGAGTCTTGAGGTGGGTAGAATATAGTTGTGCAATAATTGGCTGTTGATTGCTGGTGTTGACTTCTTGATGTGTAGTGCCTCGCAAACGTCAAGCCGCCTGCTATATCTGTATCTATCGATGATTTCTGTGTTGTTTACTAGGATTTCTCTGGCGATGGTTTGGTTGTGGGAAGAGATTATATGTTCCTTAATGGAGACCTGTTGCTTATGCAACAGGTTAGAATTATTAATCTTACTTTTTCGGTCATATTTAATAATATATATATATATATATATATATATATATATATATATATATATATATATATATATATATATATATATATATATATATAATGTATATATATATGTTTGTGTGTGTGTGTGTGTGTGTGTGTGTGTGTGTGTATGAATATGTATCAACAGAAATAGCTTAGTAAACAACTCAGCAGAGACGTAATGATGACTAAGACCTCTTAAGAACAAGAGTAAACAGAGTGAGAATGGTCGAGGCAGGCATGCCACACCCAGGATAACTCAAGTGTCTAAAGCCAAGATGGTCGGCATATTACTAACTAGGCTAGTCATACTACTAACTAACTAAGGTAGGCATTTGTTGTTACAAGTGTTGTTGTTACAGGTGATGTTGTGGTGGTGGCTGTGTTTGTTGGTACAGCTGTTGTTATTGTTGTGGCTGTGTTTGCTGGTACAGATGCTCTTGTGGCTGTGTTTGTTGGTACAGCTGTTGTTATTGTTGTGGCTGTGTTTGCTGGTACAGATGCTCTTGTGGCTGTGTTTGTTGGTACAGATGCTGTTGTGACTGTGTTTGCTGGTACAGTTGCTGTTGTGGCTGTGTTTGCTGGTACAGTTGCTGTTGTGCAGTGTTTGCTGGTACAGTTGCTGTTGTGGCTGTGTTTGCTGGTACAGTTGCTGTTGTGGCTGTGTTTGCTGGTACAGTTGCTGTTGTGACTGTGTTTGCTGGTACAGTTGCTGTTGTGGCTGTGTTTGCTGGTACAGTTGCTGTTGTGACTGTGTTTGCTGGTACAGTTGCTGTTGTGGCTGTGTTTGCTGGTACAGATGCTGTTGTGACTGTGTTTTGCTGGTACAGTTGCTGTTGTGACTGTGTTTGCTGGTACAGTTGCTGTTGTGGCTGTACTTGTTGGTACAGTTGCTGTTGTGACTGTGTTTGCTGGTACAGATGCTGTTGTGGCTGTGTTTGCTGGTACAGTTGCTGTTGTGGCAGTGTTTGCTGGTACAGTTTGCTGTTGTGACTGTGTTTGCTGGTACAGTTGCTGTTGTGGCTGTGTTTGCTGGTACAGTTGCTGTTGTGGCTGTGTTTGCTGGTACAGTTGCTGTTGTGGCTGTACTTGTTGGTACCAGTTGCTGTTGTGGCTGTACTTGTGGTACAGTTGCTGTTGTGGCTGTACTTGTTGGTACAGTTGCTGTTGTGGCTGTACTTGTTGGTACAGTTGCTGTTGTGGCTGTACTTGTTGGTACAGTTGCTGTTGTGACTGTGTTTGCTGGTACAAGATGCTGTTGGACTGTGTTTGCTGGTACAGATGCTGTTGTGGCTGTGTTTGCTGGTACAGTTGCTGTTGTGACTGTGTTTGCTGGTACAGTTGCTGTTGTGACTGTGTTTGCTGGTACAGTTTGCTGTTGTGACTGTGTTTGCTGGTACAGTTGCTGTTGTGGCTGTGTTTGCTGGTACAGTTGCTGTTGTGGCTGTGTTTGCTGGTACAGTTGCTTATGTGGCTGTGTTTGCTGGTACAGATGCTGTTGTGGCTGTGTTTGCTGGTACAGTTGCTGTTGTGGCTGTGTTTGCTGGTACAGATGCTGTTGTGGCTGTACTTGTTGGTACAGTTTGCTGTTGTGGCTGTACTTGTTGGTACAGTTGCTGTTGTGGCTGTACTTGTTGGTACAGTTGCTGTTGTGGCTGTACTTGCTGGTCTGGCTGGTGTGGGGGGTCTGGCTGGTGTGGGAGGTCTGGCTGGTGTGGGAGGTCTGGCTGGTGTGGGAGGTCTGGCTGGTGTGGGGGGTCTGGCTGGTGTGGGGGGTCTGGCAGGTATTTCTACAAACCTAGCCTAAACTAACCTAACTTAACCTGCAAACCTAGCCCTATTTCCTAGTCAAAACAAAACTAACCCTAATCTAAGCTAACCTAACGTAACTAACTCCTGGATACCTATTTACTGTTAGGTGAATAGATGTATTCGGTGATAGGAAACGCTACCTACAATTACAGCCCTTCTTCTTTTTCTATTTCTACAAACCTAGCCTATTTCCTAGCCTAACTACCTAACCTAAGGTAATCTAAACTACTCTGGATACCTATTTACTGCTACGTGAACAGAGAAGACACGCTACCAACAATTACTGCCCTATTTCTATTTCAACAAAAATAGCCTATTTCTTAGCCTAAACTAATCTAACCTAATTAAACCTAACCTAACCTAATCTAACCTTACCTATATATATACTTCACTACTCACTATCATCATCACTACCACACTACTCACTAACATCATCACTACCTCACTACTCACCATCATCATCACTACCACAATACTCACTAACATCATCACTACCTCACTACTCACCATCATCATCATTACCTCACTACTCACCATCACTACCACACTACTCACCATCATCACTACCACACTACTACTCACCATCATCATCATTACCTCATTACTCACCATCACTACCACAATACTCACCATCATCACTACCTCACTACTCACTAACATCATCACTTCCTCACTACTCACCATCATCATCACTACCTCTCTACTCACCATCATCATCACTACCTCTCTACTCACCATCATCATTACCTCACTACTCACCATCATCATCACTACCTCACCATCATCATCACTACCTCTCTACTCACCATCATCATCACTACCTTTCTACTCACCATCATCATCATTACCTCACTACTAACCATCACATCACTACCTCACTATCATCATCATCATCATTACCTCACTACTCACCATCACTACCACACTACTCACCATCATCACTACCTCACTACTCACCATCACTACCACACTACTCACCATCATCACTACCTCACTACTCACTAACATCATCACTTCCTCACTACTCACTATCATCATCACTACTCACCATCATCACTACCACACTACTCATAAACATCATCACTACCACACTACTCACCATCATCACTACCACACTAATCATAAACATCATCACTACCACACTACTCACCATCATCACTACCACACTACTCTTAACCATCATCATACCTCACCATCATCATCACTACCTCACCATCATCACTACCTCACCATCATCATCACTACCTCACCATCATCATCACTACCTCACTACTCACCATCATCACTACCACAATACTCACCATCATCACTACCACAATACTCACGATCAACATCACTAACCATACTACTTAGCAACACCATCACTACCTCACTACTCACCATCATCATCACTATCACACTACTCACCATCATCATCACTACCTCACTACTCACCATCATCATAACTACCTCACTACTCACTATCATCATCACTACTACAATACTCACGATCAACATCACTAACCACACTACTCACTATCATCATCACTACCACACTACTCACCATCATCACTCCATACTATTCACTATCATCACTACTCACCATCATCACTACCACTACTCTCTATCATCACTTCTCACCATCAGCATCACTACCTCACTATCATCATCACTACCACACTACTCACCATCATCATCACTACCACACTATTCACTATCATCATCACTACCTCACTACTCACCATCATCATCACTACCACACTACTCACCATCATCATAACTACCTCACTACTCACTATCATCATCACTACCACACTACTCACCATCATCACTACCACACTACTCACTATCATCACTTCTATCACTACTCACCATCATCATCACTACCACACTACTCACCATCATCATCACTACCACACTACTCACCATCATCATCACTACCTCACTACTCACTATCATCATCACTACCTCACTACTCACCATCATCACTACCTCACTACTCACTATCATCATCACTACTCACCATCATCATCACTATCACACTATTCACTATCATTATCACTACCACACTACTCACCATCATCATCACTACCACACTATTCACTATCATCATCACTACCTCACTATCACCATCACTACCTCACTATCATAATAACTACCACACTACTCACCATCATCATCACTACCACACTATTCACTATCATCATCACTACTCACTATCATCACTTCTCACCATCATCATCACTACCACACACACTATTCACCATCATCACTACTACACTACTCACTATCATCATCACTACCACACTATTCACTATCATCATCACTACCACACTACTCACCATCATCATCTTTACCTCACTACTCACCATCATCATCACTACATCACTATCATCATCACTACCACACTACTCACCATCATCATCACTACCACACTACTCACCATCATCATCACTACCTCACTACTCACCATCATCATCACTACCTCACTACTCACTATCATCATCACTACCTCACTACTCACCATCATCACTACCACACTACTCACTATCATCACTTCTCACCATCATCATCACTACCTCACTACTCACTATCATCATCACTACCACACTATTCACCATCATCATCACTACCACACTTCACTATCATCATCACTACCACACTACTCACCATCATCATCACTACCTCACTACTCACCATCATCATCACTACCACACTACTCACCATCATCATCACTACCTCACTACTCACCATCATCATCACTACCACAACTACTCACCATCATCATCACTACCACACTTCACCATCATCATCACTACCTCACTACTCACTATCATCATCACTACACACTATTCACTATCATCATCACTACCACACTACTCACCATCATCATCACTACCACACTACTCACCATCATCCTCACTACCTCACTACTCACCATCATCACTACTCACTATCACTACCACACTACTCACCGAGTAGTGTGGTAGTGATGATAGTGAGTAGTGTGGTAGTGATGATGGTGAGTAGTTGTGTTGTAGTGATGATGTTTATGAGTAGTGTGGTAGTGATGATGGTGGGTAGTGATAATGGTGAGTAGTGATGATGATGATGGTGAGTAGTGAGGAAGTGATGATGTTAGTGAGTAGTGAGGAAATGATGATGGTGGTGAGTAGAGAAGTAGTGATGA